>NC_056739.1:1699032255-1699092255 GCF_019279795.1 Protopterus annectens | reverse complement strand
TTGGAGGTATGTCCCTATTTCCAAACTTAATTTACCCCCATCACACAATTTTCTGAATCCTCCTCATCACATGTGATGTACACAGAAAAGCACACAACACCATCAACATACTAGTAGCAATAATAATTTAAAGAAAGGGGGCACACCTTACATCTCCCATTTTCTTTCTTTTTTTTTCCAAACACCTTGTGATGCTCCTGCACTGGCCCAGTAATCAAGGAGCCTCAATCCACACCACTGGCAGCAGTGGGGAGTGTACACCCTGGGAGGATGACATGTACACACACAAAGTGCAATTTCTCTTAAGAGCACACAGAGATCACAGCCAGTCTGTGGCTGGTTTCTCCCTCTTTCTCCAGATCCCCAATAAGACTCCCCACTGGCACAGCTAAAAGGTTGAGATCTCAGCTGAGTGACCAAGCCAAAACATCCAGCAGCCTCTCTGTCGTACCAGTGTTTCATGTCCCTGCCCAAGTAGCTGACACACACTCACACACACACACACACACACACACACACACACACACACACACACACACACACACACACACACACACACACACACACACACACACACACACACACACACACACACACTTTGTGATTTGATTGATATACAAATACATACACCTGGGAAAGGCTGGCACATGTTTATTAGCTATGCTCCCCTCTGCCCAGACTATAACATAGTTCCTACTGCCACCAGCCAACTCTTTATCAGCTACTTAAGATCCTTAATAAAGGGTGTCTAGTCCTACTGGGTAATGTTACTATTATCCAAATGATAGTCTGACCAAGAGCAAGACTATTTAGGAGTGGCCTGTACAGTGTCACCAAATAGATATGTAAGTACTCTCAGAGCTTAAATATGTCTCACAAATATCAGCCAGAAAGATAGGTTTAAATATATTTAATAAATAATAAAAGAACAAGACAATACTAAATATGTATTCACAGTAACTTCAGAGTTTAAAATCACAGGAAACAACATTGTACAGCAGTCTCAAATAAATAAAGAAAACATCTAAGCTATACTTTACTATACTCCTATCTGAATCTAAAAGAGCTACTCTGCTCTAAAAACTTACTTACAAAACAACACGCAGGCAGAAGTGCAGAAAGTGGTGATGAGTGGAGGTTTCCAGGTCAAAGACAAAATACACAGTTTCTGTCTGAGAGAGTTCTTAAATTAATATCAAATATTACTGCTAGGTTAGCTTGGATGACATCGCTTTTTGTCGCCTGACTTTAGTTCCCAAGCTAAACCCCCTTTGTCAGAAACAAACAGAATTTACCACCTCTGTGTGAAAAATACATATCTTTCAGATGTTTGAAGATCCTGGAAGTCATAAAACAATAAAACACTTCTGCATCTTCTCTTCCAAGACAATACAAAAACTTCTAGCTCTAGACATTGTGTCTGCTACTGAACTGAAAATGAGAGATAACTTTTATAGCATTATCGTAAAACAATTTAATTTCAACTTATTTTCTTGAAGTTTTGCAAGTTAACCCTCTATGTTCTAGTTTCTACTGTTAAAATGAATACATTTAAACAATTACAATAGTTTATATACATTTCTATTCTAAGCCAGCAGGACATGCTGTGGTTACATTTTAACTCAGTACTTTACACCTTTACACATACTTCTGTATGAATTATACCAATATTCACAAATGGCTTAGAATTATTTACAACATTCCAAATAGCTGGGCTGGCAGTATTTCCTTTTGTGGCAGACCTTTATTGAATTATGACAACATGACAAATGACAACAGAGATCTGATGAAATTTCATGATTTCAAGTTTTCCACTGGTAAATAGCACACATCTCATACATTGTTTAACTGGACATACTCACAAGGAATTATAGGGAACAGTAACATGACAGCAATTCACCAGCATCAGCACACAAGAAAGTGTCATAAAAAAGGCCCAATCACACTTTCTAATGATCTGGTAACATGCAACACAGTAAGAAATATTTTATGGAAGCCTCATCTGCCATAAAGCTGTACAGTGTGAAGAAAAGAATTGCAGTAATAAAGAAATGTTTTGATGAAGACATGCAAAACAGAGTATAATTATTTCAGAAATGTAATGCCTGTGAGCAATGAATGGCATAATAAACATTCACATCTCATCGTTTTTGAACATATGCCAGGACAGCTGTCAGAGAGAGATGCATATAATTCATAGATGCCACAGAAATAAACATGTCAGTTTTGTCATGAAAAACACTCTTGAAGGGCTTACAGCACTTTCTTACCATAAGGGTATGGATGCCCTACCTTGTAGGAAAAGGCCTGAAAATGGTATCCCTCTCACTGTGCCATAGCTATTTTCTATGTACAGGCCACTACTTTCTGACAGACAGATGTTGCCAGATTCAAACCCTGCTATGATACTAGGTTCTCTACAGACCTCTGTATTGACTGCATGTGCCACAGGAGATAGCAATGGAGGCTGTCACAAATAACTGAAATCAATGTATGCAGCAAGAAAGGAGTTATGAATATGGTTTGAACAATCTGATTTAGTCAGAATGCTGAAAATGAGCTACTCATGTCACAGTCTGCACAACAGTGAGCAGTACAATCTCAATGCTTCTTTGCCAAGGAAGCTGTTTCCATTGTGTAGTACACACACTGTCCCAAAATTGAACCACATTTTTTCTGTGTAGGTATGCTATACAAGCCAGGGCTCAATGCACGTGCCACAAGAGCACTTACAGCACAACATGTCCCAAGTAACCATTTCACTGCCATGCAATCACAACATATGATTATATATCATTGTCCAACATAAAAATGAATATGAATAACTAGATGCAATGGTCTTGGGATAACATCAGCACATTCATATAATGTTAACCTTTTTGTGAATTGGACAATAAGCTATGTAAGTTTACTGAGTAATGACATGTGGATGAAACACAAGTGCCACAGTGGAAGTCTTAACACAAGTGTGACACTTCACTTATGCTAAGTCATTACATCATACAATTGTCATAAACAATCTCTTTGAGATAAAAGGGATGGAGAGACCTTTCCCACTGTAAATGTGCACATTATAACTGTGGTGGATATCATTCATGCATTACAATATAAGTCCACATAATGTTAACACTCACTGAATGTGGATTTTGAACACTCGAGAATTTGACTATAAAAAATACATGATATTGCATAGAATGAATGCATCATGGTAGAAGTGTCACTACAATTGTGAAATATGTTGGTATTTCAAGGCATTACATGGTTATTGCTGTGATGTGTGTACCTATAATTGCTGTAGTGTTCCTCATGCCAGAAGAGAATGCTTACTACAAATGTTATGTAAGAAATATATAATCACATATCATTACCCTGAATAAAAGCATTGCTGAGTGATAAAGTATCATAGCTTTGTGTAAGAGGAATCAACATCTATACATGTACACAGTACATGTGTTTAACAGCAGTGTTTGTGACATGTAAAGTCACAGTATGACTGACACAACCTAGTTTGAGCAGTAATGGCTGGATTTGAACTAACTACCTAAGATCACAAGCTAGAAATGAGTGCCTGAATTGCAAGGACCAGATGACAGTGCACAGTTGAATGGATATGACTCTTCTTTAATAGCTGGATATTTATGCTAAAAAGGGTTAAAGGACACTAACATTGTACAGCTACACATCATATATGTAATTAAAGAGCAGTCTACACAGTACAAGGGTGATAGACTCACTCATAGCTGGACTCAAGCCTCCTAACTATGTAGGTACACAGTCTACAAAGCACAGTATCAAAGTAATGCACCACAGAATAATTTGCATTACAACTGCAAGATACTGCAGTTATGTAAGCACTATAATCATTGTGTTGCTAAAAATGTATTTTCCCTGGGGATGCTAGAATTTGCTAGTTTAACACTGTGCCACTGAAAATACATGTCATAAGTGGAAATGTACATAATGGTGGCTGTGAGGTAGTCAACTCTATTTGACAGTAATCACAGTCACCCTATTTAAGCAAGGTTGGACTCGAACCACCTATCTAGTTACACAATCTATAGAATATAGGAGCAGCAGCCAGGGTCACAAGAGATTTCTGACTACAAATGAGGTATACAGCATCTATGAAGGATGACATTAGCAGTGTATTGTCAGGGAGATGTGTGTGTTAAAATGACTTTTACAGTCATCTGGGGTTGTAAATGTTGTCATTACAAATGTGTGTAAACTAATCCTGAATCCATTTACAGTCACACACACTCTCTCTTAGAGGGTAATTACTGCTGTATTCAAGCTTCCTACCTATCTAGTTACACATTCTAGAGAACAATGTAAAAAATGCAAGCACCACAGGAGAAGTCAGACTTTGAAAATGTGAGAGTGCACTTAAGAAAGAATGAGCTCATCACTATGTTACAGATAAGATGTGTTTATGAATAGTGGGATAAGGGGATGGGAGACTCATCTTTATGTCTAAAGGTTTCCCCCTGTGAAAGTGGATTGATTTTGGGTGTTGTGGAAGTTATATCTACTGGACACTACATTTCCACAAACACAAGTTCACCACTGTAAGATTTGAACAGTCTACTTATCTAGTTACATAATCTACAGATCATTGCATTAAACACATGTGCCACAGTAGAAGTCTGACTACAAGTGAGACATACAGCATCTTTGAGGGGACAACATTACCACTTATAGGTTCATAGGATTATAGGTTAGTACTAGGCTATTGGCCCTAGGGCCTATACAAGCCTAGCCATAATAATACCCTGGCTATTTCTTCCCACAGTATTTACTTCCCTAGATCCCTGTCTAGCTGGGTGACTGACGTGATCCCTGGGGTGACTTTCCTATCTCCCATCCAATCATCAAGGTTCCTTTTGAAGAGGGCCAAAGAGGCGCTCTGCTTGACATGTATGAGTAGTCTATTCCAGAGTCTGGGGAGTCTCTGGGTCAGGAACCTATCCCTCCAGCATGTTTCGTTCATTGTGATGACGAGGTTTAGATCCCTGGAGTGTGTGCCTCTGAGGGACTGGGATTTCTTTAAGTGTTGCACGTCCAACAGCTCTGGGCTTGACATGGGCTTGTATGTTAAGCAGAAATCGCCTTTGAGTAGGCAATATGCGACAGAGTATAGGTGGAGTTTTTTAGACGGTTAGCATAGGTCATCTTATTTAGGCCTGTGATTCTTTTAGTGAGGTATTTCTACGGCCTTTCCAGTTGTTGCAGATGTCTTGAGAGGTACATACCAAATGAGGCATTTTATTCTATAATGGGTCTAATGAGGGATGAGTACAGTGGGACAATGACCTCCTTTTTTCTGGATGAAAAGCCCTTAGTGATGAGGTGTGCCACATAGAAGGATTTCCTGACTGTTGTGATGATGTGGTTATCAAAGGTGAGACCACTGTCTACCTGTGTCCCTAAGTCTCTTATCACACTTTTGGTGTTTAGCATACTGCCACCTATGTGGTAATTCATGGGTACATGTTTTTTCCCAAAGGGGATAACTATACATTTCTTGGCACTGAGCTTGAGCCCATGACTCTGGCACCAATCATCTGTTTCTGTAAGGACCTTTTGTAGAATATCCACATCATTTGGGGATTCAATAATGGCTCCCAGTTTGCAGTCATCTGCGAACTTTGTTAGCCAGAGTCCCTTAGTGTTGTCCTGTCCTTCAGAGAAGTAGATGCTAAACAACAGCAGTCACAGGACTGAACCCTGAGGTACTCCACTTGTCACTTGTCTGGAGATGGATTTGGAGTTGGCTACTTTTACAGTGTGGGTTCTGTCAGTAAGCCAGTTGGCAACCCATCTAGTGACGTAGGGATTAATGCCCAGCTTAGTAAGTTTATCTATAATTCCAGAGTGGGGGATGGTGTCAAAGGCCTTGGCGAGGTCCAGATAGGCTGTGTGGACTACCTTACCCTTGTCCACGGCTCTGGAGACTGATTTGAAGAAGTCAATCAGGTTCAGAAGACAAGATTGGCCCTTCACAAACCCAAACTGGGTGGGGTCCAGTGTTTGAAGGTTGCCAATGTCTTTGTTTATAAGTTCCATGATAATACATCCCATGGCCTTGCAGATCAGGCTTGTCAGACTGATGGGGTTGTAGTTCCCGGGATCCAAGGTGGATCCCCCCCTTGTGTAGTGGGATAACTGTAGCTGTGCACCACTCAGTGGGCATGAAGCCTGAGGTATGGCTATGATTAAACATGACACTTAGGTGAGGTGCTAGTAAATTTTGTAGTTCATGTAGTACACAGCCTGGGATGTCGTCTGATCCCATGCAAGCTGTATTCTTAGCTTTGGAGAGTGCATTTTTTACCTGTGTGGCCATTATTACCAGAATTTGGCAATCTTTTGGTAGTGAGATGGGCTCTTTAGTGGGTGAGAGGGGGTGAAGTTTGCACTGAATTGATCTGCCAGGATATTGGCAATATCCTTGGGATCAGTGTATTTAATGCCATTTTGTTGTAGCTCAGAGCAGATCTGAGCATTGCCATTTAGATTCTTGACATAGCTATAGAATGCCTTATGGTTGTCTTTGGAATCTTTGGCAATTTTATTTTCATAACTAGCTTTGGAGGATTTTATGAGGGATCTCAGCTTCTTACTGAGGCTGGTAAGGGAGTTTTTTGCATCCTGGGATTTTCCTCTTTTCTGCAACAATTTCTTCCTTTTGTTGTAAAATTTGTTTATGGCAAGGGACCACCAGATTGGCTTCCTTTTTTTGGAGGAGAGCATCTTGGATCTATTGGGGATGGCACGATTCATGCACGAGTGGATGTGCTTGTACAGTGCCTTAGTGTAGGATTCAGCAGTCAAACTTTCAGTTGTCGTCTGTATGGGTGTCATGAGGTTTGTCACTTCTGACTTGAGTAGCATGAAGTTGGCTTTGGAGAAGTTTTTTTACAGAGGTTTCTTTACTGGGGGGGTATAGGTGGGATGTGGATGTCAAGGGTAATTAGGTTATGGTCAGACCTGACCAACGAGGGGGTGACCTTAGGTGTGGAGCATCGATTTCCCATGTTGGTAATGGCCAGGTCTAGGATATTGGAGACCTAGGTGGGACTAAGGATTAGTTGATCCAGGGCATTGGAATTTATGAATTCCAAGAACCATTGTGCAAAGGTGTTGGTACATGAGTAGTTTTCCCAGTTAGTGGCAGGGTAGTTGAAATCACCAAATATTAGGGTGTTTGGTTGTATCTTAATATTTTTCAGTATGTTTAGAAAGGTGTAGTGAGAATCTTGGGGTATGGTGGGGGATCTGTAGCAAGGTTCAATTTGGATTGTAGTCTTACCTAGTGTTAGTTGCACCTGGAGAATTTCAGATGCATTGTGTTGGGCAACTAGTCTGGTGTTGTGAATATCCTTGGTGAATATGGACACTCCTCCACCTTTAGTGTTTCGGTCCTGGTTTGGTGGCCGAAAAGTGTAGTAAGAGTTATAGCCTGGTATTGCAGGGGTGCTCTCTGGAGCCTTGAACCAGGTCTCAGTAACTGCACAGATATCAATGTTCTCCATTTTTAGGAGTGTCTCGAGAGAGTGCATTTTGAGGTTTAGACTTCTAGCATTGAGTAGCATTACCTTCAGATTTTGCATACTTGTACCTGTTATGGTGGTGGTTTTGTCCTTTGAACTTTGCCTAAAAAAGGTACTATAGGCGTGGCAAGAGCCTTAGCCGGTAACCTGAATCCCAGGGGCGACAGGTGCAGACCATCTCTGGCATTTCATTGTAGAAACACTACTATGGCTAAAACTCATTATATTGATGTTGGATTACAGTCCTAGACAAAACATGTCACTTGAATGGAATGTTGCACACTGCAAGTGTTAGTGAAAGGATTCCAATATTTTATAAGCGCTACCCAAACATAGTAGTTAGTGTTGTACTCAAAACACGTACTTTATAGTTACACATCCTGGAAGTCTGACTTTCATAGTCTGTGAGTGGACTTTAGAAAGAATGAACTCATCAGTGTGTTGCAGAGAAGATGTTGTAGTGAAAGCAGTGACAAGTGGATAGTGGCATAATCTGGCAGTTTTAAATGTTTCTCCAGAGTAGAAGTTGATTGAGCACAGCAGTGTTGGAGGGTATGCTCAGCTGATTCTACACTCTCCCAACACACACACACACACACACACACACACACACACACACACACACACACACACACACACGCACGCACGCACACGCACACACACACACACACACACACACTCTCCATACCTCTCAACTGTTGGTAAATTACACTTAATAGATAATGACAATAATTAAAGAGTTATAGACTTCTTTTATTCAGAAAATGTATATTAGTTCACATTCACTTATTCTGTCATTGTCTCAAGTTAATAGTACTAATATTTTAGAGGTGTCCCTAATTTTCTTTGGATTTAGACCCTGATTCTGTTGAAATTTATCCCATGATTGGTTGAGAGCTATGACACATACTCACACACACACACACACACACACACACACACACACACACACACACACACACACACACACACACACACACACAAAACACACACATGCGTTTCCTACTTTGCACATCACGTCACAGGAGAAGTCTGTCTCTTAAGGGAAGAGAGTACACTTTTGGCAGGATGGCCTCATCATATGCAGAGAAAAATGTTTCTGTTAAAAGTGGGACAAGGGAGCTGTGTGCATAGCTAAATATATTTTCCTCAGGAGAAATGGACATAGCACCAAGTGTTGCTTACCTGTAACTATACCCACCACACACAAAAGTTTCCCACATTTAGCATTGAACCTCCTACCTAGCTAGTTGCGCAATCTAAAGTGCACAATGTTATACACAAATGCCACAGGAGAAGTCTAACTCATTAGGTGAGAGAGTGCACTTTTGACAGAATGACCTCATCATTGTTTTGCAGAGAGGATGTTTCTGTTAAAAGTTGGATAAAGAAGTTAAATGCATTGACATTGAAGCATTACTTACCTGTCTCAATACCCCCACACAAGCTTCCCCTGGTGAGAAATGGACCTCCTATCACATTACACAACCTAGAGAGTATTGTATTATTGGCAAGCACCACATCAGGAGTCTGAATTTAGTAACGTGGAAAAGCATAGTTGTAATTGTTGAAAATCCATTGTTTGGAACAGATGGTACTTTGTAGCACAGGTTTTAGTAAAAATGCATATGTGTGCACAGGACAGTGTAATAACACTATGATTTTCCATGTAATAAAATAGTTCTTTACTAAGATTTGTATACTGTCCATGTACATTGTATTACTGTGAAGGGCAGGTACCTGTTTTACAGTATGAGATGCCAAAGAAAATCACAGTTGTAAGCCAGTGGATTATCAGTCAAACATTCCTACCACTTCATTCCAAGATGATTGCACACTTGTATTGTTTCATGTTTGCACAAGGTGCATTGATAAGACAGACACGTAGAACAGTACACTGCAGAATAACAGTGATGGATTATATGTGAATAGGTTAACCAGCACTGTAACACAGTTGCAAGTGTAACCATTGGAAAGCAGACATACATTAACAGACTGAATTAACTGATTCAACATCATTCTGAAATCAAGAAACTTGTTGTCAAAAGTCAATATAGACATACAAACACTGTGTAACCTAAAAAAAAATCATTATTTGTTATACTTTATTTGTACTCTCTGCCTGAAGAGCACACTGCCAAGCTCAATTGAAATGCTAATTGCAAAGTATTATTGCATTCATAATCATTTCTTGAACTTAGAATGGTAATGAGCAGTAACCTACAGTGCTCTTTGCTGATTTTTGCACAAAGGAGCATTATGTACCTTTAACCGTATGTGAACCTGCTGGAAAACAGAACAGATATGTGTTATGGTCATGCTTCATGAGTAACGACTTACACATTTGTCATGACAGTTGCATTTATTCAATCCTTATATGAAAACTACAGGTGAGTTATGAAACACATGAGGGACCACAAATGTTATTACTGGTGAAAATATGGATTCTGGAAATATTTTGGAATCAAAGAGGTTTATTGGATGACAAAGAAGTGGTGGTAAGTGGTGGACAGTTGGTGATAGGAATATACAATACAGATATAATAACACATTAGTGCATGTTTCATTTCTGCACATATTAATGTTGTGTTACTGTTTGTTTTATCAGCATAATTATTCAGGCAAGATCTGTACAAGAAAGCTTTACAATAGGTAGCAGACATATTAATATAGCAGCAGGATAACAGACTGTTAAGAAAACTTTTACAGCAACAGGAGTCATACAAAACATTCAGAAACAGTTTGCATACATATGGATTCAAACCATGAGAGCATTCTAAGGGAAAAACATAACAACGGAGTATTATCTCAACACACCACATAGGAAGTCATACTTAGTATTTTTTTCTGGCTTTTTGATTATTTACTGCTTAGCGACTGCTTTTTCGCCTGTTTATACAGCTCTGCATTCTATTTAAACTGTTTTTTTGTGTTGATTAACTGTTTTGCACTTTTAAAAAAGTTATTTGTTGCTTAATTTTACTTGTAGGCTAACACACTCAAGTGCGCTAGCCGTTTAAAAGCATTTATAGCATTTACTGTCTGTTTTTCTTCTGTTTTCTGCAAAAAAGAAAAAAACAAAAAAAAAAAACTTGTTTTCCTGCCTTACTGAACTAGAATAGTCCAGTCTTCAGAGTTTGCTGATCTCTGGGCTTTGGCTTGGTTCCTGTGCTATTCCATATCCTTATTTGGATAAAGGGAAGCTTCTTTGTTCACCAGTGGGAGTGGGGAGCACTGAGCAGCCTATTTGTCCCTAGAGCAGTGGTTCCAGCCAGAAACTTGTAGTCTATTGGCCATTTTGGGTCAATTCCTAGGTCTTTTCAATCCCCTGCTATAAAGCCCACTTTAGCGCTTTTTCGTGATTTAGCCGGAGTTGCCCATAGAGCACCATCGGGCAGCACCGGTTAAACAAGGTTAAACTATTTCTGGCTCCGTAAAGTCTGCTCTTCAATTTTTCCCTTAGAACTTCTCTACTTGCAATCTAAACAGTCTATTCTCTATCTCAATAGCTCAGCACTTGCTCCTAAAGCATTTTTATATAGATAAAGTACTTGTATACTAAACAAAGTACTACATTAGCCTAGAATCCCTTGAATACCCATTCCCTATAGGTCCCTTCTGACTCAGTTACACAGCAAACTTTTTCACTTTTTCTAGCATGTCGAAGGGTCAGTTGCTAGCGTCCTCTCCTGTTCAGCTGGTGAATCTGGGCATCTTGAGGCAATGTTACAATTGCCTCATGTACACAGACAACCCACTCCTTCTCCCACAAAACACAAATACATGTGAGAGATGCAACTATATAGCCAAACTGGAGGCTGAGCTCTCTCAACTCAGGACTGGCAAGACCAGACAGGAGGAGAAGGAAACCACACACACCACAAACCCAGTTTCACATAGAACTATCACAACTGCAAAACAAACACATAAACACACAAAGACATACTCAGAGGCACTGATCAAAAATCTACCAAAACTACAGAGGCCTCCAAAGCAGACACCCAAGCAACTGCCACCTCAAGACATAAGACATGCAACACATAGTTCTCAAAGTCAGTGTGCTAAACAGTCACAGCCCTTAAGGCCAAACACAATGCCAGACACACTTGTTATAGGTGACTCCATAGTCAGACACACTGACGTCCCTCTCACCAGACTGAACAAGGAAAAGATCACAGTTAGCTGCCTGTCAGGCGCTAGAATCCGCCACATAACACAAGCACTCAGGTCACTCCACAGCAAGTACAAGTATGACTCAGTCATTGTCCATGCCGGTGTGAACGACCTGAGAAGTACCTCCCTGGACTACATGAAAAGAGACATAGAGGAGCTCTCAGATTATGTAGCCCAGGCCGGTATGACCCTGACCCTGAGCAGTATCCTACCCTCACCAAGAATGATGCCACAATACAGAGACAAAATGATCAGCTTTAATAATTGGCTTAATTACTGGTGTCATTCTAAGGGGATCCAATGTCTGTCTGCCTGGGATGACATGCTTGACAAGCCACGCTGCTTCGCAAGGGACGGCTTGCACCTGTCACCCTGGGCTTCCGGATATTGGCAAAGGCTCTTGCCACCCCATAGTGCCTTTTTAGGCAAGGCTCAAATGATAAACCTACCGCCCTAGAAAACAAAAATGGAGAAAAACTAAGGGTAATACTGCTCAATGCCAGAAGTCTAAACCTCAAGATGCACGCCCTCGAAGCCCTCCTCAGTATGGAGAACATCGATGTTTGTGCTGTGACTGAAACCTGGTTCAAGGCTCCTGAGAGCACCCCAGCACTATCAGGTTATACCTCATATCATGCGTTCGGCCCCAAAATCCGGACCGAACCACAAAAGGAGGGAGTATCCATATTCATAAAGGATACCCACACCTCCAGGTTAGTGGCAATGCACTAAGCATCGGAGACCATCCAGGTGCAATTAACCATAGGTAAAACTGCCCTACAGTTTGTAACATGCTACAGACCACCTTCTCAAACTCAGGAAACCCACACAGCCTTCCTGAAGACACTGGAGAGTATAAATGTCTCTCCAAACACCATCATATTGGGTGACTTCAACTACCCAAACATAGACTGGGAACATTACTCAAGCCCCAACACCCTAGCCCAAAGGTTCCTTGAGTTCATAAACTCAAATGCTATGGAACAACTAGTCACCATTCCCACAAGAGGAGAAAATATACTAGACCTGATCATCACAAACATGGGGACAAAATGCTCCACACGGAAGTATATCCCTCATTGGTGAGATCAGACCATAAATTAATCTCACTGGAGATCCACATCCCGCCCCCACCCCAGCAAAAAAGACCACAGTGAAGAACTTCTCAAAAGCAAACTTCACACTTCTTAAGACTGGAGTGGTATCCTTCAAGGCCCCGAGCCAGTGGAAACCACAACCCACGCTGCTGAAACCCTTACAAATGCCTTCTACGAGCACCTCCAGGAATGTATGGATCAAGCAATCCCTAATAAAATCAAGACCCTTTCCACCAAAGGCAGGCGCCCGGTCTGGTGGACTCCAGCCATAAACAAACTCTACAACAAGAGGAGAAAGCTACTACATGACAGAGCAAAATCCTTAAATGGGAAGGCATCTCTGATCAATACTAGCAAAAAACTACGATCACTCATAAAATCATCCAAGGCCATCTTTGAGAGAAAAATCGCTAATGACACAAAAGACAATCATAAAGCCTTCTTTAGCTATGTTAGAAACCTGGGTGGAAACTCCCAGATATGCTCAGAATTAGTCCAAAATGATAAAAAATCACTGAACCCACAGACATTGCCAACATACTGGCAGACAGGTTCAGTGCAAATTTCTCCCCTCCCTCCCCCCCAAAAGGAGAAATATCTATCCCACCAGAGTCTAGCCTCCCAAACATCTTAGATGCCCAGGTGAGAGCTGCTCTCTCTAAAGCAAAAAACACAGCATCAATGGGACCGGACGGTGTCCCCGGATGTGTGCTACACGAACTCAATGAGGAACTAAACCCACACATAAGGCTGCTGTTTAATCTTAGCCTTACTACAGGATACGTACCCAAAGAATGGCGTCTGGCAACTGTGGTCCCACTCCACAAAGGTGGTGCTTCTACGGACCCTGGAAATTACCGCCCCATAAGCTTGACGAGCCTTGTCTGCAAAGCTATGGAGAGGATCATAATGGAACTCATAAATAAAGACATTGGGGACCTACAGACACTGGATCCTACCCAATTTGGCTTTGTCAAGGGCAGATCCTGCCTCTTGAACTTGGTCGACTTTTGAAACAGTCACTAAGGCCATTGATGAGGGTAAGGCAGTTCACACAGCCTACCTTGACCTAGCAAAAGCGTTCGACACAATACCCCACTCGGGCATCATAGAAAAGCTCACCAGCTTAGATGTAAACCCATATGTCACAAGATGGGTTGCAAACTGGCTCAAGGACAGAACACACAGGGTTAGAGTTGCTGGTGCCATGTCAGACTCTAAGCAGGTCATGGTGGTGTCCCACAGGGCTCAGTCCTGGGCCCCTCTTGTTCTGCATTTATTTTTCTGAAGTGCAGGCAAACATAGGGGATTGTGGTTGACAAAATTTGCAGATGACTGCAAACTGGGCACCATAATTGACACTCCATCAGACACAGACATCCTCCAGAAAGGTCTCATAGAAATGGATAACTGGTGCCAGAGCCATGGCCTTAAGCTAAATGCCAAAAATGTATAGTCATACCCTTTGGGAAAAACAAGGTAACCCTAATTACCACATAGGTGGTAATCCATTAAACATGGAAGAAGTTATCAGGGACCTGGGGACCCAAGTTGACAGTAACCTCTCTTTTGACACTCACATTGCCAAAGTGGTTAGGAAGACCTTCTACATTGCCCACCTGATCATGAAGGGATTCACATCCAGATCAGGAGAGGTCATTGTACCCCTGTACTCTTCACTTATCAGACCAATGATTGAGTACAACACCCCATTCGAATGTACCTTACCCGACACCTGCAGCAGTTGGAAAGACCCCAAAAGTTCCTCACCAAAAGGATAAAGGGGCTCAAACATATGTCATACGATGCCCGACTGAAGAAACTCCAGCTCTATTCAGTCGCATACCGTCTGCTCAGAGGTGATCTGTGCCTGACATACAAGGCCATGTCCAACCCGAACTAATGGACATGCTCCACCTAAAAAATCCAAATCCACCAGAGCCACGAGAGCAAGAGACTTAAACCTCAACACGGATATAAATAGGACGTGCTGGAGGGACAGATTCATCACCCAGAGACTCCCAACACTATGGAACAGAATCCCAGTCCATGTGAGGCAGAGCCCCTCACTGACTCTGTTCAAGAGAAATCTTGACGAGTGGATGGGAGATCGTAGGTTTACCCCGGGAATCATCTCTGTATCACTGCTGGACAGAGACACAGCAAATTAATGGGTATAGTATTCTCATCCTAAGGGGTGGTGAAAGCCACACACACTCTGGCTAGGCTTATAAATGCCCTAGGGCAGATAGCCTAGTATGAACCTATGAACCTATGAACATTCCATGTGACAGCTGATTGCAGAAAATGAGAATGCATGTATTAGTCTTTATTACCTCTTGACAACTGTAAGCTGCACATTTAACTATTCAACTTGTTAAAAGGTAAAGTGGACTATATGTAGCTAAGCACAGCAGTGAGAAGAGCTCTAGAATAATGCAGCTGAAGACAAAAACTCACAAGATTTTGCCATAAGCTGTGTACTTCCATTTAGCCCCAGTTACAGTTGGTGCTCAGTGACAGATGTGTACAAATGCAGAGATGGAAGACTAATGACATAAAAGAGAGAAGAAGCATAGACTGGGGAGAGGAGCAGGAACCAGGTTGCTTATGACAGAAGCAGGATAATGTTGGCTGATAACAATATGTAGCCAAAAGCTACACATAAAACAGTGTACTAAAACATTCAGGAGCACTTAACTAATGCCTAGATTAGAACGCTTGAATGTAGTCGGAAATCTGTCTGTCTGAACGTTATTTCATCCTGCCACAAAGGAATTACTACTTCATAATGTTTAAATAACACAATTGTAGGATAATAACTTAGTGAAACAAAAGGGGTGAAGAGAGAGATATAGAGACAGATAAAGAGAGGAATAGCAACAGTATTTTTATGGGACATGTAGGAGCATCTGTATGTTGTGTTACTCTTACTTAATACCTCATTATTAAGCGGTCATGCTCTGTACAATGAAGTGCTTGCTGTAGGGAGCAAGAAGGGGCAGGAGAGTGCAACCAGCATTAACATATAAGCAGGATAAGGGTACATTACTAAATCTCCCTGTTGAGGCTGCAATGTTTTTGCAAATGATGTCTTGTTGCACTATTTAAATGGCATGTTAATGGAAAGTAAATGGAGAGAGCAACAGACATTTGCAGTTAAATATATGATAGGAATTACAAGATGTCATGAAATAATAATTTTACCTATGTGTGCATTCAAACTCATGACACTATGCAAAAAACATCAGTCTAAAAATAGGAGAATTATTTCAGCACACTACATAGAAACTTCTTATCCATTAAATGCAACAGCCTAAGAATCATTACAGTATCTGTTTCATAGTACTACCTTTAATTTGCCTTTACTCTGTATTCCTATAGTGCAGCAGATTTAAGCACATTTGCTCAAAAGTAACCAGACTACTGCAGCTGAAATTAAAATATTCAGCTTTTGCCATGGGAAATTAAATAGCGTTCAGTATAACTTAGCAGTGGTGTGCTATACCAACCTCCATGCAAATGCTGGGGACAAAAAGTGAAGGCTTTTCCAGTGGCCATTTCTGGCCAAATGTTGTGTGTGATTTTATTTTTTGACCAAATGAAATGTGCGAAAAAGGGGTTGATAGGACAGTGGTGAAAATGGGAGGAGAGGCAAGTAGAGGGTAGGACACAGGAAAAATAAAATTCTGGAAGAGTAGAGCACCATAACTATTCAGTTCATAACTTTGTAGAATCACCACACCAGGGATGGGTGACAATAACATGTTGTGTCAAGAAGACATATAGGTGAAATGGAGAGCTATGTATGAAGCATAATATGTTTGTAGGTCAAGTGCCCATTTTCTGTAGTTTTCTATAGAAAGAGAGGAATTGTGGGAAAGGGGCTTAGGAATGTCACAGTCAGATTGGTAGGGTAGGTTAGGAAGCAAATGCAGACATACAGGACATACAAGACAGACAGGGATGGTGATGGACACAAAATGTTGGGGAACATCATGATTGGAGATAGGCAGGGGACATCAGAGGTGCACCCCACATCCAGCTTGAGAAGAGTGTGAATCTAATTCTCACCCTCAAACTGCCATCACTGTCTCCTGTGTCAGCTGTCTCCATCAGTACTGGACATGGCACCATTTCTGCCATCTAATGCATGACCTTTTCAATCCAGCTAATTTGGGCATGAAGGCCCCTCTCCATTTTATATCCTCAACCAGCTCTGTCAGCTCCTGCCAGATGACAAAATCACCACCTCCACTTGTACTTTCTCAGAGAGTATCACTGCACCAGCAGCCAAGGCAGAGCTACCTGATGCAGGTAGAGCAGGTAGGGCAGAGGATGCGGAGGCAACAATGGCAGATTATGATCCCAAAGTGCTGGGTGTCTGTGTTGCCATCTGTGGAGGTATGGCAGGCTGAGCCATAATGGTCAGTCTACCTCTCTGGGCTGTTGGTCATTCTATTTTCAGCTTTAAGCTATACAAACGGCAGAATGTTAAGAAATTATTAAAAAAGTGATAGGGTGTGGGAAACAAAAATAGAGAGAATTAAATCCATGATGTGACATTATTTTATTATTTTCAATGTACTTTTTTTCCCATACATAAACAAATACGATAACTGACTATTGTACACTGTTGCCACATCCAATATGATGTGAAGGTATTAATGTGTCATAAAATAAACAAATATAACTGCTAGGATATAAGAAATAACATAATTTTCCCTATGCTGTACACACACACACACACACACACAGACACACACACACACACACAGAGACACACACACACACACACACACACATATATATATATATATATATATATATATATATATATATATATATATATATATCTATAGGTCTACTTCACTTAACCTAAAACTCATTTGACTGACACCTATATGACCGACACCCAATTGACCCGAATTTCATTTGACTGACAACTCAATTGACTGATTCCCATTTCACCAACAGCTTACAATGCTGAATTTCAACAAACTAAATCTTAAACCACAGACAAGCACACTTAGAACACTAATAACTAACCCTTTCCAGAACTTAAAAACTGCTTACTGACCCTCTTAACAGAAATGGGAAAATGTACAACCAAACTAGGTAAGGGGCTATGTCCCCCACATACCCTAATTTTCCCCTGAATGAGAGGATACATTTAAATCCCCTGACAGAAACTGGAGCGAGTACGCCGCTTTCTATTGTTTAAAAAAACAGGTGGCTCCCTTGATTCGCAGCCCTAATGTTCCCCTGAATGAGAGGATACATTTAAATCCCCTGACAGAAACTGGAGCGAGTACGCCGCTTTCTATTGTTTAAAAAAACAGGTGGTTAAACAAGTACCGTTTACCTTTAGCTGATCTCTGCCTTATAGGATCCAAGGTTATTTAAGTCTTCAGGGTTATATTAGTTCTAGGTCTTAAAATATCACCTAAATCTAATTTGGACACGGGCAACTGACTTAGAATTTGGTGCCTGAAAATCATAATCAAATTCAGAAAAAGGCTGTAAATTGGTGCCTGAAAATTAATATTAAAAGCAGAAAAAGGCTGTATAGCCTGCAGAATTTCTCAAAAATAAAAGATAACTATCTTGCTGAGTGTGTAAGCCCGCGAAACTCTGCTATATTTAATAACTCCTCCCCCACAAGCGAGGTTTCAAATAGTACTGCAGTTACCCGCCATTTCTAAAACCTAGGAATACCTGGATCCTACAGGTAGCGTTCCCGTCAAAGTGGTATGTCTTTTTTGAAGTAATGTAACTAAATTTTGTTATTGCAGTCTACTCTGAACATCTTGCCTGTAAAAGGTATATGTATTTTGCTACTCCTTGAACGAGTGTCTTAATGTCGCTATAGCGCTAGCTACGCTAGAATTTGATGCAATAGTTTTCATGTGTATTTTTGTTACTCCTGAATGCATTAACTGAATGTCGCTAGAGCGGCAGTTACGCTTTTGAACTTAATGCTATGAATTATCATGTTTAACAAAATATTGCTAGTGCTCAACTATAATTTTGAATATCTGTTAGCGACTTTCAATTAGAGTGGAGGAACAATTGTTTACTGCCTCAGGCTCTAGTATGGTGGTACATTTTACCTGTACTCAGTGTATAAAGCTTACATTTATTGTCTTCTTCGCTGCCTTCTAACCCTTGTTCCTGGCCTCCCTCTCTCATCCTAGGTGGCTCCCTTGATTCGCAGCCCTAATGTTCCCCTGAATGAGAGGATACATTTAAATCCCTGACAGAAACTGGGCGAGTACGCCGCTTTCTATTGTTTAAAAAAACAGGTGGTTAAACAAGTACCGTTTACCTTTAGCTGATCTCTGCCTTATAGGATCCAAGGTTATTTAAGTCTTCAGGGTTATATTAGTTCTAGGTCTTAAAATATCACCTAAATCTAATTTGGACACGGGCAACTGACTTAGAATTTGGTGCCTGAAAATCATAATCAAATTCAGAAAAAGGCTGTAAATTGGTGCCTGAAAATTAATATTAAAAGCAGAAAAAGGCTGTATAGCCTGCAGAATTTCTCAAAAAAATAAAAGCTAACTATCTTGCTGAGTGTGTAAGCCCGCGAAACTCTGCTATATTTAATAACTCCTCCCCCACAAGCGAGGTTTCAAATAGTACTGCAGTTACCCGCCATTTCTAAAACCTAGGAATACCTGGATCCTACAGGTAGCGTTCCCATCCAAAGTGGTATGTCTTTTTTGAAGTAATGTAACTAAATTTTGTTATTGCAGTCTACTCTGAACATCTTGCCTGTAAAAGGTATATGTATTTTGCTACTCCTTGAACGAGTGTCTTAATGTCGCTATAGCGCTAGCTACGCTAGAATTTGATGCAATAGTTTTTCATGTGTATTTTTGTTACTCCTGAATGCATTAACTGAATGTCGCTAGAGCGGCAGTTACGCTTTTGAACTTAGTGCTATGATTTATCATGTTTAACAGAATATTGCTAGTGTTCAACTACAATTTTGAATATCTATTAGCGACTTTCAATTAGAGTGGAGGAACAATTGTTTACTGCCTCAGGCTCTAGTATGGTGGTACATTTTACCTGTACTCAGTGTATAAAGCTTGCATTTATTGTCTTCTTCGCTGCCTTCTAACCCTTGTTCCTGGCCTCCCTCTCTCATCCTAGGTGGCTCCCTTGATTCGCAGCCCTAATGTTCCCCTGAATGAGAGGATACATTTAAATCCCCTGACAGAAACTGGGCGAGTACGCTTTCTATTGTTTAAAAAAACAGGTGGTTAAACAAGTACCGTTTACCTTTAGCTGATCTCTGCCTTATAGGATCCAAGGTTATTTAAGTCTTCAGGGTTATATTAGTTCTAGGTCTTAAAATATCACCTAAATCTAATTTGGACACGGGCAACTGACTTAGAATTTGGTGCCTGAAAATCATAATCAAATTCAGAAAAAGGCTGTAAATTGGTGCCTGAAAATTAATATTAAAAGCAGAAAAAGGTTGTATAGCCTGCAGAATTTCTCAAAAAAATAAAAGCTAACTATCTTGCTGAGTGTGTAAGCCCGCGAAACTCTGCTATATTTAATAACTCCTCCCCCACAAGCAAGGTTTCAAATAGTACTGCAGTTACCCGCCATTTCTAAAACCTAGGAATACCTGGATCCTACAGGTAGCGTTCCCATCCAAAGTGGTATGTCTTTTTTGAAGTAATGTAACTAAATTTTGTTATTGCAGTCTACTCTGAACATCTTGCCTGTAAAAGGTATATGTATTTTGCTACTCCTTGAACGAGTGTCTTAATGTCGCTATAATGCTAGCTACGCTAGAATTTGATGCAATAGTTTTCATGTGTATTTTTGTTACTCCTGAATGCATTAACTGAATGTCGCTAGAGCGGCAGTTACGCTTTTGAACTTAGTGCTATGATTTATCATGTTTAACAAAATATTGCTAGTGTTCAACTACAATTTTGAATATCTGTTAGCGACTTTCAATTAGAGTGGAGGAACAATTGTTTACTGCCTCAGGCTCTAGTATGGTGGTACATTTTACCTGTACTCAGTGTATAAAGCTTACATTTATTGTCTTCTTCGCTGCCTTCTAACCCTTGTTCCTGGCCCCCCTCTCTCATCCTAGGTGGCACCCTTGATTCGCAGCCCTAATGTTCCCCTGAATGAGAGGATACATTTAAATCCCCTGACAGAAACTGGAGCGAGTACGCCGCTTTCTATTGTTTAAAAAAACAGGTGGTTAAACAAGTACCGTTTACCTTTAGCTGATCTCTGCCTTATAGGATCCAAGGTTATTTAAGTCTTCAGGGTTATATTAGTTCTAGGTCTTAAAATATCACCTAAATCTAATTTGGACACGGGCAACTGACTTAGAATTTGGTGCCTGAAAATCATAATCAAATTCAGAAAAAGGCTGTAAATTGGTGCCTGAAAATTAATATTAAAAGCAGAAAAAGGCTGTATAGCCTGCAGAATTTCTCAAAAAAATAAAAGCTAACTATCTTGCTGAGTGTGTAAGCCCGCGAAACTCTGCTATATTTAATAACTCCTCCCCCACAAGCGAGGTTTCAAATAGTACTGCAGTTACCCGCCATTTCTAAAACCTAGGAATACCTGGATCCTACAGGTAGCGTTCCCATCCAAAGTGGTATGTCTTTTTTGAAGTAATGTAACTAAATTTTGTTACTGCAGTCTACTCTGAACATCTTGCCTGTAAAAGGTATATGTACTTTGCTACTCCTTGAACGAGTGTCTTAATGTCGCTATAGCGCTAGCTACGCTAGAATTTGATGCAATAGTTTTTCATGTGTATTTTGTTACTCCTGAATGCATTAACTGAATGTCGCTAGAGCGGCAGTTACGCTTTGAACTTAGTGCTATGATTTATCATGTTTAACAAAATATTGCTAGTGTTCAACTAGAATTTTGAATATCTGTTAGCGACTTTCAATTAGAGTGGAGGAACAATTGTTTACTGCCTCAGGCTCTAGTATGGTGGTACATTTTACCTGTACTCAGTGTATAAAGCTTACATTTATTGTCTTCTTCGCTGCCTTCTACCTCTCTGGGCTGTTGGTCATTCTATTTTCAGCTTTAAGCTATACAAACGGCAGAATGTTAAGAAATTATTAAAAAAGTGATAGGATGTGGGAAACAAAAATAGAGAGAATTAAATCCATGATGTGACATTATTTTATTATTTTCAATGTACTTTTTTTCCCATACATAAACAAATACGATAACTGACTATTGTACACTGTTGCCACATCCAATATGATGTGAAGGTATTAATGTGTCATAAAATAAACAAATATAACTGCTAGGATATAAGAAATAACATAATTTTCCCTATGCTGTACACACACACACACACACAGACACACACACACACACACACAGACACACACACACACACACACACACACACACACATATATATATATATATATATATATATATATATATATATATATATATATATATATATAGGTCTACTTCACTTAACCTAAAACTCATTTGACTGACACCTATATGACCGACACCCAATTGACCCGAATTTCATTTGACTGACAACTGAATTGACTGATTCCCATTTCACCAACAGCTTACAATGCTGAATTTCAACAAACTAAATCTTACACCACAGACAAGCACACTTAGAACACTAATAACTAACCCTTTCCAGAACTTAAAAACTGCTTACTGACCCTCTTAACAGAAATGGGAAAATGTACAACCAAACTAGGTAAGGGGCTATGTCCCCCACATACCCTAATGTTCCCCTGAATGAGAGGATACATTTAAATCCCCTGACAGAAACTGGAGCGAGTACGCCGCTTTCTATTGTTTAAAAAAACAGGTGGCTCCCTTGATTCGCAGCCCTAATGTTCCCCTGAATGAGAGGATACATTTAAATCCCCTGACAGAAACTGGAGCGAGTACGCCGCTTTCTATTGTTTAAAAAAACAGGTGGTTAAACAAGTACCGTTTACCTTTAGCTGATCTCTGCCTTATAGGATCCAAGGTTATTTAAGTCTTCAGGGTTATATTAGTTCTAGGTCTTAAAATATCACCTAAATCTAATTTGGACACGGGCAACTGACTTAGAATTTGGTGCCTGAAAATCATAATCAAATTCAGAAAAAGGCTGTAAATTGGTGCCTGAAAATTAATATTAAAAGCAGAAAAAGGCTGTATAGCCTGCAGAATTTCTCAAAAAAATAAAAGCTAACTATCTTGCTGAGTGTGTAAGCCCGCGAAACTCTGCTATATTTAATAACTCCTCCCCCACAAGCGAGGTTTCAAATAGTACTGCAGTTACCCGCCATTTCTAAAACCTAGGAATACCTGGATCCTACAGGTAGCGTTCCCATCCAAAGTGGTATGTCTTTTTTGAAGTAATGTAACTAAATTTTGTTATTGCAGTCTACTCTGAACATCTTGCCTGTAAAAGGTATATGTATTTTGCTACTCCTTGAACGAGTGTCTTAATGTTGCTATAGCGCTAGCTACGCTAGAATTTGATGCAATAGTTTTTCATGTGTATTTTTGTTACTCCTGAATGCATTAACTGAATGTCGCTAGAGCGGCAGTTACGCTTTTGAACTTAGTGCTATGATTTATCATGTTTAACAAAATATTGCTAGTGTTCAACTACAATTTTGAATATCTGTTAGCGACTTTCAATTAGAGTGGAGGAACAATTGTTTACTGCCTCAGGCTCTAGTATGGTGGTACATTTTACCTGTACTCAGTGTATAAAGCTTACATTTATTGTCTTCTTCGCTGCCTTCTAACCCTTGTTCCTGGCCTCCCTCTCTCATCCTAGGTGGCTCCCTTGATTCGCAGCCCTAATGTTCCCCTGAATGAGAGGATACATTTAAATCCCTGACAGAAACTGGGCGAGTCGCCGCTTTCTATTGTTTAAAAACAGGTGGTTAAACAAGTACCGTTTACCTTTAGCTGATCTCTGCCTTATAGGATCCAAGGTTATTTAAGTCTTCAGGGTTATATTAGTTCTAGGTCTTAAAATATCACCTAAATCTAATTTGGACACGGGCAACTGACTTAGAATTTGGTGCCTGAAAATCATAATCAAATTCAGAAAAAGGCTGTAAATTGGTGCCTGAAAATTAATATTAAAAGCAGAAAAAGGCTGTATAGCCTGCAGAATTTCTCAAAAAAATAAAAGCTAACTATCTTGCTGAGTGTGTAAGCCCGCGAAACTCTGCTATATTTAATAACTCCTCCCCCACAAGCAAGGTTTCAAATAGTACTGCAGTTACCCACCATTTCTAAAACCTAGGAATACCTGGATCCTACAGGTAGCGTTCCCATCAAAGTGGTATGTCTTTTTGAAGTAATGTAACTAAATTTTGTTATTGCAGTCTACTCTGAACATCTTGCCTGTAAAAGGTATATGTATTTTGCTACTCCTTGAACGAGTGTCTTAATGTCGCTATAGCGCTAGCTACGCTAGAATTTGATGCAATAGTTTTCATGTGTATTTTTGTTACTCCTGAATGCATTAACTGAATGTCGCTAGAGCGGCAGTTACGCTTTTGAACTTAGTGCTATGATTTATCATGTTTAACAAAATATTGCTAGTGTTCAACTACAATTTTGAATATCTGTTAGCGACTTTCAATTAGAGTGGAGGAACAATTGTTTACTGCCTCAGGCTCTAGTATGGTGGTACATTTTACCTGTACTCAGTGTATAAAGCTTACATTTATTGTCTTCTTCGCTGCCTTCTAACCCTTGTTCCTGGCCTCCCTCTCTCATCCTAGGTGGCTCCCTTGATTCGCAGCCCTAATGTTCCCCTGAATGAGAGGATACATTTAAATCCCCTGACAGAAACTGGAGCGAGTACGCCGCTTTCTATTGTTTAAAAAAACAGGTGGTTAAACAAGTACCGTTTACCTTTAGCTGATCTCTGCCTTATAGGATCCAAGGTTATTTAAGTCTTCAGGGTTATATTAGTTCTAGGTCTTAAAATATCACCTAAATCTAATTTGGACACGGGCAACTGACTTAGAATTTGGTGCCTGAAAATCATAATCAAATTCAGAAAAAGGCTGTAAATTGGTGCCTGAAAATTAATATTAAAAGCAGAAAAAGGCTGTATAGCCTGCAGAATTTCTCAAAAAAATAAAAGATAACTATCTTGCTGAGTGTGTAAGCCCACGAAACTCTGCTATATTTAATAACTCCTCCCCCACAAGCAAGGTTTCAAATAGTACTGCAGTTACCCGCCATTTCTAAAACCTAGGAATACCTGGATCCTACAGGTAGCGTTCCCATCCAAAGTGGTATGTCTTTTTTGAAGTAATGTAACTAAATTTTGTTATTGCAGTCTACTCTGAACATCTTGCCTGTAAAAGGTATATGTATTTTGCTACTCCTTGAACGAGTGTCTTAATGTCGCTATAGCGCTAGCTACGCTAGAATTTGATGCAATAGTTTTTCATGTGTATTTTTGTTACTCCTGAATGCATTAACTGAATGTCGCTAGAGCGGCAGTTACGCTTTTGAACTTAGTGCTATGATTTATCATGTTTAACAAAATATTGCTAGTGTTCAACTACAATTTTGAATATCTGTTAGCGACTTTCAATTAGAGTGGAGGAACAATTGTTTACTGCCTCAGGCTCTAGTATGGTGGTACATTTTACCTGTACTCAGTGTATAAAGCTTACATTTATTGTCTTCTTCGCTGCCTTCTAACCCTTGTTCCTGGCCTCCCTCTCTCATCCTAGGTGGCTCCCTTGATTCGCAGCCCTAATGTTCCCTGAATGAGAGGATACATTTAAATCCCCTGACAGAAACTGGAGCGAGTACGCGCTTTCTATTGTTTAAAAACAGGTGGTTAAACAAGTACCGTTTACCTTTAGCTGATCTCTGCCTTATAGGATCCAAGGTTATTTAAGTCTTCAGGGTTATATTAGTTCTAGGTCTTAAAATATCACCTAAATCTAATTTGGACACGGGCAACTGACTTAGAATTTGGTGCCTGAAAATCATAATCAAATTCAGAAAAAGGCTGTAAATTGGTGCCTGAAAATTAATATTAAAAGCAGAAAAAGGCTGTATAGCCTGCAGAATTTCTCAAAAAATAAAAGCTAACTATCTTGCTGAGTGTGTAAGCCCGCGAAACTCTGCTATATTTAATAACTCCTCCCCACAAGCGAGGTTTCAAATAGTACTGCAGTTACCCGCCATTTCTAAAACCTAGGAATACCTGGATCCTACAGGTAGCGTTCCCATCAAAGTGGTATGTCTTTTTGAAGTAATGTAACTAAATTTTGTTATTGCAGTCTACTCTGAACATCTTGCCTGTAAAAGGTATATGTATTTTGCTACTCCTTGAGCAGGTGTCTTAATGTCGCTATAGCGCTAGCTACGCTAGAATTTGATGCAATAGTTTTCATGTGTATTTTGTTACTCCTGAATGCATTAACTGAATGTCGCTAGAGCGGCAGTTACGCTTTGAACTTAGTGCTATGATTTATCATGTTTAACAAAATATTGCTAGTGTTCAACTACAATTTTGAATATCTGTTAGCGACTTTCAATTAGAGTGGAGGAACAATTGTTTACTGCCTCAGGCTCTAGTATGGTGGTACATTTTACCTGTACTCAGTGTATAAAGCTTACATTTATTGTCTTCTTCGCTGCCTTCTAACCCTTGTTCCTGGCCTCCCTCTCTCATCCTAGGTGGCTCCCTTGATTCGCAGCCCTAATGTTCCCCTGAATGAGAGGATACATTTAAATCCCCTGACAGAAACTGGAGCGAGTACGCTTTCTATTGTTTAAAAACAGGTGGTTAAACAAGTACCGTTTACCTTTAGCTGATCTCTGCCTTATAGGATCCAAGGTTATTTAAGTCTTCAGGGTTATATTAGTTCTAGGTCTTAAAATATCACCTAAATCTAATTTGGACACGGGCAACTGACTTAGAATTTGGTGCCTGAAAATCATAATCAAATTCAGAAAAAGGCTGTAAATTGGTGCCTGAAAATTAATATTAAAAGCAGAAAAAGGCTGTATAGCCTGCAGAATTTCTCAAAAAAATAAAAGCTAACTATCTTGCTGAGTGTGTAAGCCCGCGAAACTCTGCTATATTTAATAACTCCTCCCCCACAAGCGAGGTTTCAAATAGTACTGCAGTTACCCGCCATTTCTAAAACCTAGGAATACCTGGATCCTACAGGTAGCGTTCCCATCCAAAGTGGTATGTCTTTTTTGAAGTAATGTAACTAAATTTTGTTATTGCAGTCTACTCTGAACATCTTGCCTGTAAAAGGTATATGTATTTTGCTACTCCTTGAACGAGTGTCTTAATGTCGCTATAGCGCTAGCTACGCTAGAATTTGATGCAATAGTTTTTCATGTGTATTTTTGTTACTCCTGAATGCATTAACTGAATGTCGCTAGAGCGGCAGTTATGCTTTTGAACTTAGTGCTATGATTTATCATGTTTAACAAAATATTGCTAGTGTTCAACTACAATTTTGAATATCTGTTAGCGACTTTCAATTAGAGTGGAGGAACAATTGTTTACTGCCTCAGGCTCTAGTATGGTGGTACATTTTACCTGTACACAGTGTATAAAGCTTACATTTATTGTCTTCTTCGCTGCCTTCTAACCCTTGTTCCTGGCCTCCCTCTCTCATCCTAGGTGGCTCCCTTGATTCGCAGCCCTAATGTTCCCCTGAATGAGAGGATACATTTAAATCCCCTGACAGAAACTGGAGCGAGTACGCCACTTTCTATTGTTTAAAAAAACAGGTGGTTAAACAAGTACCGTTTACCTTTAGCTGATCTCTGCCTTATAGGATCCAAGGTTATTTAAGTCTTCAGGGTTATATTAGTTCTAGGTCTTAAAATATCACCTAAATCTAATTTGGACACGGGCAACTGACTTAGAATTTGGTGCCTGAAAATCATAATCAAATTCAGAAAAAGGCTGTAAATCGGTGCCTGAAAATTAATATTAAAAGCAGAAAAAGGCTGTATAGCCTGCAGAATTTCTCAAAAAAATAAAAGCTAACTATCTTGCTGAGTGTGTAAGCCCGCGAAACTCTGCTATATTTAATAACTCCTCCCCCACAAGTGAGGTTTCAAATAGTACTGCAGTTACCCGCCATTTCTAAAACCTAGGAATACCTGGATCCTACAGGTAGCGTTCCCATCCAAAGTGGTATGTCTTTTTTGAAGTAATGTAACTAAATTTTGTTATTGCAGTCTACTCTGAACATCTTGCCTGTAAAAGGTATATGTATTTTGCTACTCCTTGAACGAGTGTCTTAATGTTGCTATAGCGCTAGCTACGCTAGAATTTGATGCAATAGTTTTTCATGTGTATTTTTGTTACTCCTGAATGCATTAACTGAATGTCGCTAGAGCGGCAGTTACGCTTTTGAACTTAGTGCTATGATTTATCATGTTTAACAAAATATTGCTAGTGTTCAACTACAATTTTGAATATCTGTTAGCGACTTTCAATTAGAGTGGAGGAACAATTGTTTA
Organism: Protopterus annectens; assembly: GCF_019279795.1. Classification (NCBI taxonomy): domain Eukaryota; kingdom Metazoa; phylum Chordata; order Ceratodontiformes; family Protopteridae; genus Protopterus; species Protopterus annectens. The sequence continues at coordinate 1,699,063,898 of NC_056739.1, read as the reverse complement.
CTGCCTCAGGCTCTAGTATGGTGGTACATTTTACCTGTACTCAGTGTATAAAGCTTACATTTATTGTCTTCTTCGCTGCCTTCTAACCCTTGTTCCTGGCCTCCCTCTCTCATCCTAGGTGGCTCCCTTGATTCGCAGCCCTAATGTTCCCCTGAATGAGAGGATACATTTAAATCCCCTGACAGAAACTGGAGCGAGTACGCCGCTTTCTATTGTTTAAAAAAACAGGTGGTTAAACAAGTACCGTTTACCTTTAGCTGATCTCTGCCTTATAGGATCCAAGGTTATTTAAGTCTTCAGGGTTATATTAGTTCTAGGTCTTAAAATATCACCTAAATCTAATTTGGACACGGGCAACTGACTTAGAATTTGGTGCCTGAAAATCATAATCAAATTCAGAAAAAGGCTGTAAATTGGTGCCTGAAAATTAATATTAAAAGCAGAAAAAGGCTGTATAGCCTGCAGAATTTCTCAAAAAAATAAAAGCTAACTATCTTGCTGAGTGTGTAAGCCCGCGAAACTCTGCTATATTTAATAACTCCTCCCCACAAGTGAGGTTTCAAATAGTACTGCAGTTACCCGCCATTTCTAAAACCTAGGAATACCTGGATCCTACAGGTAGCGTTCCCATCCAAAGTGGTATGTCTTTTTTGAAGTAATGTAACTAAATTTTGTTATTGCAGTCTACTCTGAACATCTTGCCTGTAAAAGGTATATGTATTTTGCTACTCCTTGAACGAGTGTCTTAATGTCGCTATAGCTAGCTACGCTAGAATTTGATGCAATAGTTTTTCATGTGTATTTTTGTTACTCCTGAATGCATTAACTGAATGTCGCTAGAGCGGCAGTTACGCTTTTGAACTTAGTGCTATGATTTATCATGTTTAACAAAATATTGCTAGTGTTCAACTACAATTTTGAATATCTGTTAGCGACTTTCAATTAGAGTGGAGGAACAATTGTTTACTGCCTCAGGCTCTAGTATGGTGGTACATTTTACCTGTACTCAGTGTATAAAGCTTACATTTATTGTCTTCTTGCTGCCTTCTAACCCTTGTTCCTGGCCTCCCTCTCTCATCCTAGGTGGCTCCCTTGATTCGCAGCCCTAATGTTCCCCTGAATGAGAGGATACATTTAAATCCCCTGACAGAAACTGGGCGAGTACGCCGCTTTCTATTGTTTAAAAAAACAGGTGGTTAAACAAGTACCGTTTACCTTTAGCTGATCTCTGCCTTATAGGATCCAAGGTTATTTAAGTCTTCAGGGTTATATTAGTTCTAGGTCTTAAAATATCACCTAAATCTAATTTGGACACGGGCAACTGACTTAGAATTTGGTGCCTGAAAATCATAATCAAATTCAGAAAAAGGCTGTAAATTGGTGCCTGAAAATTAATATTAAAAGCAGAAAAAGGCTGTATATCCTGCAGAATTTCTCAAAAAAATAAAAGCTAACTATCTTGCTGAGTGTGTAAGCCCGCGAAACTCTGCTATATTTAATAACTCCTCCCCCACAAGCGAGGTTTCAAATAGTACTGCAGTTACCCGCCATTTCTAAAACCTAGGAATACCTGGATCCTACAGGTAGCGTTCCCGTCCAAAGTGGTATGTCTTTTTTGAAGTAATGTAACTAAATTTTGTTATTGCAGTCTACTCTGAACATCTTGCCTGTAAAAGGTATATGTATTTTGCTACTCCTTGAACGAGTGTCTTAATGTCGCTATAGCGCTAGCTACGCTAGAATTTAATGCAATAGTTTTCATGTGTATTTTTGCTACTCCTGAATGCATTAACTGAATGTCGCTAGAGCAGCAGTTACGCTTTTGGACTTAATGCTATGATTTGTCATGTTTTACAAAATATTGCTAGTGTTCAACTACAATTTTGAATATCTGTTAGCGACTTTCAATTAGAGTGGAGGAACAATTGTTTACTGCCTCAGGCTCTAGTATGGTGGTACATTTTACCTGTACTCAGTGTATAAAGCTTACATTTATTGTCTTCTTCGCTGCCTTCTAACCCTTGTTCCTGGCCTCCCTCTCTCATCCTAGGTGGCTCCCTTGATTCGCAGCCCTAATGTTCCCCTGAATGAGAGGATACATTTAAATCCCCTGACAGAAACTGGAGCGAGTACGCCGCTTTCTATTGTTTAAAAAAACAGGTGGTTAAACAAGTACCGTTTACCTTTAGCTGATCTCTGCCTTATAGGATCCAAGGTTATTTAAGTCTTCAGGGTTATATTAGTTCTAGGTCTTAAAATATCACCTAAATCTAATTTGGACACGGGCAACTGACTTAGAATTTGGTGCCTGAAAATCATAATCAAATTCAGAAAAAGGCTCTAAATTGGTGCCTGAAAATTAATATTAAAAGCAGAAAAAGGCTGTATAGCCTGCAGAATTTCTCAAAAAAATAAAAGCTAACTATCTTGCTGAGTGTGCCTGAAAATCATAATCAAATTCAGAAAAAGGCTCTAAATTGGTGCCTGAAAATTAATATTAAAAGCAGAAAAAGGCTGTATAGCCTGCAGAATTTCTCAAAAAAATAAAAGCTAACTATCTTGCTGAGTGTGTAGCCCCGCTACGTTCGCCCTCGCTACGCTCGGGCTCTCTTCACTCCCCTCCCTGCCCCCAATTCCCACCCGCCCCTACTACCTCTACATTTATAGCCATAAAACCACTCCGTCTAAAAACGGGTCCTATCCCTGCTGTTACCAAACAATTCCCCACCCAATCCCTGAAACTCCACCTACCTAGCATTCTACCCACTCCCGCTCTCTCCCCCTCCCTCTCATTCTATAAATCATCCATTCTTTCCATCTATCATTCGGTAATAGCATTTTCTATGGCCCATTATCACAAGTACTTAAACATGTGGTATTTCTTTCTTCTTCCATTGCTATTAACCTCTTATTTCACAACATTGTATGAAACCCAAAATCTGGTATTACTCTCTACTACTACATCAGAGACCAATACTATTGGAATTAAATTCACTAACTATTTTCATGTTTATGGTACTTGGGAAGAAGCAACCTCCTGCTCACTGCTACCTTATCCAACTACCGCAAATAGAAATAAAAGCCCCAAACTGAAACAAACATATAAAATTTTAGATAAATTCCTAAAACTTATCTCCAAACTTAGACTTAATCTGCTTCCTCATGGCGATATACACCCCAACCCTGGTCCTACCAGTATTGACCAGCAGTCCTCTCCCAGCATTGACCTTAGTTCCAACCCCATTACTGCCCGCCCTACTAACTCTCTTCTAACCTGTCATCTGAACATCAGAAGCATAAACAACAAGGTACATGAACTTCACGCAGTACTAGTAGACCTTTCCCCAGAGATCTTGTGTCTAACTGAAACTTGGTTAAAACCCACAACTACCGACAATGAAATACTAATCCCAGGTTACAATATACATCGGAGAGACCGAGTCCCTAGGAAAGGAGGTGGGGTAGCCATACTCTATAAATCTGATCTAATTGTGTCTATTGATGTTATGCAACCACCTCAATTTAACAATGCAGAAATACTAATTTCCAAGCTTCAGATTAACAGCAATAAATTTATCTATATTATTTGTATGTACATTCCCCCAGGAAATAATATAGAAACCCTCGAATCCACCCTTCACTGGATATCTACTCATTTCCCCCAAGAGACCTTAGTTCTCGGAGACTTCAACATAGATTGGAATACCTGTGCCCCCTCAGCTCCTTCTACACATATTAACCTCTACTCTTTCAAGCAAATTATTAATACTCCCACCAGGCTAGGGAAATCTAACCAGAAAGACAGTATACTTGACTGGGTGCTAATAAATAGTCACCCTGATCACTATACATCTGGTACTCTCCCCGATAGTTTAAGTGACCACCACCTTACCTACATCATTAAGCATAAGATAGCCATTCCTAAGCAACCCACACTCAGAGCTGTTAGAAACAAAAAGAAATTTGACTTAACTAAACTACAACTAGAACTATCTTCTTGTAACTGGACAATACTAAAATATCTACCCTTAGATGAAGCAGTGCTATACTTTAACAAAAAATTCCTAGAAATTCTTAATTTCCATGCTCCCATTCGTTCAAAGAAAACCAAAACTGTAGATGTTCCTTGGCTCTCAAAAGAAACAAGGCAGAAAATTAATCTCAGAAACAAAGCGTGGTCTGCCTGGCATACTACTAAACTCCCTTTGGACCAAAGTAAATACAGACAACTTAGGAATGAAACTAAAAGGCAAATATTACTAGATAAAAGACAATACTATTGTAAATTGCAAACTGACCACCAAAACTGTCCACAAAAATTCTGGGCTGGACTAAATCAACTTCTTCACCCTGGTTGTACTACTACACCTGTCCCTGCCACACTCATTGATAAATCCCCTGACGATGTCTCTAATAGTTTTAACCACTTCTTCACTGAGACAATTCAAACTCTGTCTAATCAATTACCACCCAGCCCTCATACCTTTGACTCTCGAACACTCAAAAATATTCCCCTACTTACCTTTCAACCTGTAGCAACTTCATTTATTTGTAAATTAATTAAAAAACTAAAACCCTCCACACTCTCAGCTGACCAACTCCCAGCTGAATATTTGCAAAAAACAGCTGATGTAATTGCTTACCCAGTGTCAATCCTCATCAACCGCTCCTTAGCAGAGGCCAAAATCCCCGAGATCTGGAAGATATCATATGTAATTCCTCTCCACAAGGGAGGCACTTCCACTGATCTCTCAAACTATAGGCCCATATCCATACTTTCCCCTCTAGCAAAAATAATGGAAAAATGTGTTCAGAAACAGTTCATGCAACACCTAATTGTCAACCAACTACTGGCTGATACCCAACATGGTTTCAGACCCCTCCATAGTACTACCTCAGCCCTCCTTGTCTTTTCAAACACCGTAAACTCCCATCGTAATAATAATAATATCTCATCTGCACTATTTCTGGATCTGTCGAAGGCCTTCGATATGGTGGATCATAAACTTCTAATCAATACATTGCCTTCACTTGGTCTGGACACCATTGCTGTACAATGGTTTAGTTCCTATCTATCTGGCAGAAAACAAGCAGTTTTATGGCAAACCAAACTCTCTAAGTTACTACCCAATACATTGGGAGTCCCGCAAGGATCTATTTTAGGGCCGCTATTATTTTCCATCTTTATCAATGATCTGCATACAGTTATTCCTAATGCCAGTTGCATACAATATGCAGACGATTCTACGTTAATCTGCTCTGGTACTACCCCTTCAGATTTACAATTGTTAACCCAGTCTACTTTCAGCAAAATAGAAAACTGGCTCTCCAGTCGTCGCCTGATTCTTAATCCTAAAAAAACTAAAATGTTGTTGTTTCTTCCAACTAAAAGGTCCTGCTCCATCAACTTTACTATCCAAGCTAAGGATGGGACCATAATTTCTCCGGACCTCTCGACAAAATTACTAGGGGTAACCATAGACAACAAACTAAAATTTGATATACACGTAAACCAAATGATTAAGACCATTAACAAGAAGCTAGGCTCTTTATATAGAATAAATAGCTTCCTGACCCCCCAAGCTAAAATGGCCATCGCCCAGACTCACCTTCTCTCATCACTCCTGTACTCGTCCCCCTTACTTCACAATATAAGTAAAACTGTCATGAACAAACTCTCCAATTGCTACAATCATATTGCAAGGTTTGTTACTGGGTCTCCATATAGGACCCATCATTGTACCAACTTAGCCAAGCTAAACTGGTCTGAGCTTCCTAACCTTATTTCTTTCAACCTACTAGTCCTTACCCACAAAATTATATATAACCCTGAATATGCTCCTTCCCTCAAAATGCTGCTTCCCCTTTGTAACAATCCACGTCCATTGAGGTCATCCAACCGTCTCCTAATCCAAACATTCAAAACTAATAACTCTGCTGGTGACTCCCTTCTCACCAACGCTGCAGGTAAAATTTGGAACAAACTTCCCCATGATATTATATCCATCTCTACTTTAAGTCAATTTAAAGCTAAGCTAAAAACACATCTGGGTTCAATGCGAATTTGCCATTGCCTAAACCCAGGATAGTCTACTTTAGGCTGGACTAACAGCCATAACACATGAATCTCCTACATCTCCTTACTATCCTAATCCTCTTACATCTTAGATAAATTAGAAAGAATAACTTATCATTCTCTAATTTTGAATGTAAAATTTGCTTCACTGTTATTTAAATGTTTTTTGTTACCTGTGTTTGGAGCTTTTCTCCCCGGGCCTCCGCTGAAAATGGACATGCATCCAGTCGGATCCTCCCGGTCAACAAATGTAAAATAAAATAAAAATAAATAAATAAATAAATAAATATATATATATACATATATATATATATATATATATATATATATATATATATATATATATACTAACTCCAAGATTGCACTACAGTGGAGAAAAAGGCATATACCTTTAACTTGACTTACAGTACTCTATACACTGCCACTACTGCTGGGAACGCACAAAACATTTGCCAAATTACTTTAGATACTTCCCATAAAAATGTAAATAGAAAAACCCACATTTAGAAACAATACAACACTACTTTCTACATGACTATCAGAATTCTAACAGCCAGCACTATAAATTACAGTAATTCTTTCTATCACAAGCAAGTCACAGGTGAAGGAAAGCCCACAAGAAGTCCATGTCTTAAATGTCGGTGAAATGGGAGTCAGACATATGAGTTTTAGTTCAAATGTAATTTAGGTCAGTTGGGTGTCGGTCAAATGGGTGTCAGTCAAATGGGTTTTAGGTCAAGTGAAGTAGACCCATATACACACACACATATACATATATATATATATATATATATATATATATATATATATATATATATATATATATATATATGTGTGTGTGTGTAAAAAAAAAAAAAAATATATATATATATATATATATATATATATATATATATATATATATATATATATATGCATTCACTTGTAATAATTGCACTTACCATAACTGAATTCTTTCTGACACTCATTATTGCTGTTAATATTTTAGAAATACTTTCCTGTAAGAAAACCTAATTGCTTCTTCTGAGTATTGAACCCACACACACAGTGAAGCTGGTGTTTTCATTGCCTAATGCAAGTAACAACAGCTATTGGAGAAGGTATGCATGCTTGATATCAAGGTTTTGTATGCCAGCTCAAGATGCTAGGGAGTAAGGGACTGAAAATACTTATCTGCCTTGTATATGGATCTGAGGCATACTTACTCCGTTGCCTCTCAGAGGTGAGTTAGTGTCTCCTGGTGCACCTCATGGTTTGCTGCTATTTCCTCTAAAGCTGTACAGTAGAACAGTAGAAAAGGAAAGATATATATAGACATATATATATATATATATATATATATATATATATATATATATATACGAAACAAACTTCACTACTAAAATTCCGAACTGTATATGTCATAAAACTAGTTAATTAAAGTTGAAAATAAACCAAGAATAAGGAGATCCGGACACTGAACAGATATTTGAGCTTTCGTTCTTTAATGATAATAGAACTTCATCAGAATAACAGGAATTAGTTAGAAGACAGTGTATAAATATGAACATAAGTCATCTGATCATACAGTAACCAATGAGAGTAGAAATATAACCATACAGTACAGTAACTAATGCATAATGTAACAGTAAGAGAAGCCTGTCATATTTTTGAAATATACCAATGAATAGTGTGCATAAGGAAGTTTATACGTATATCTAGATTGACTAGCAATGGCACTGAATTTATGAAACAAGCTACTCTACTTAAGCATATGTTTTATGCTAGGAACTAGCCTTTTAAACTTGTTAATAGCATTTTTAATGAAGTTTTAGCTAATAGATACACAAGATTTGTCCCCATTTTACTTTTTGGTTTCCAATCACACTCCAATTCTAACTCTAACGCTTCCTCTAGTACCAACAGAACACCCTCTCTGTATTTCTAGGGATATGACCTGTATCAGACAAATCATCTCAATTAACTGGGACATTGTCTCTGACTCACACATTAATGCTAAAGTCTTAGGCACTACACCCTCTTTCTCATTCAAAAGGTCCAAAAACATCCTTAGACACCTTGAGAATAGGGATTCACATTTTTTAGTTAACCCACTTCTTATTACCGATACTCCGTCTGTTATGTATAAATGCCATGGTTGTGTAATGTGCACATATATTCTCACAGGTTCTAGTTTTACATTCTCACACTGTAATTTTCATGTTAACTTCAACAGACACTATAATTCTCACACTATTTTTGTGGTGTACACTAGTGTTTGTTTTACATGTGGAAGTTTTTATGTGAGCAAGACTACTAGGAAATTGTCAGATAGAGTCAAGGAGCACCTAGGAGCTATCAGAAGCAAGAAGAATAATAATAATGCACTTGCCAAACACAGTATGTTTTGCAATAATTTTGTAAAATTCCATTTCTTTGTTCTTGAGAAAGTATATTACTTCTTTGGTAACCCTGATTTGTTTTTGGAAGTTAGAGAATTAAAGTGGCAACTGCTCCTAGGAGTAGATATCTTCCCTTGATTAAATGATAGTGTAAATATTAAATGTGCCTTAAAATGGTATGAATAAATCTTCATACATATTGTACATATTATGTATATATTGTGTATATATAGTATATTTCCATTTCTTAATAACTTTTAGCATCTAACATTTTATTGGTATTACTATATAGCCTTTACACTACCTTTGTTTTGCAGTATCTTGCACTGCCTTACATTATTTAGTATGCTTAGGAACACATTCACTTGTACAGTTCCAATCACCTCTTGCATAAGCAATTTTATTCCTTATGCACACTATTCATTGGTATATTTCAAAAAATATGGCAGGCTTCTATTGGCTTCTCTTACTGTTACATTATGCATTAGTTACTGTACTGTATGCTTAGGAACACATTCACTTGTACAGTTCTAATCACCTCTTGCATAAGCAATTTTATTCCTTATGCACACTATTCATTGGTATATTTCAAAAAATATGGCAGGCTTCTATTGGCTTCTCTTACTGTTACATTATGCATTAGTTACTGTACTGTATGCTTAGGAACACATTCACGTGTACAGTTCTAATCACCTCTTACAAAGGCAATTTTATTCCTTATGCACACTATTCATTGGTATATTTCAAAAAATATGGCAAGCTTCCATTGGCTTCTCTTACTGTTACATTATGCATTAGTTACTGTACTGTATGCTTAGGAACACATTCACGTGTACAGTTCTAATCACCTCTTACAAAGGCAATTTTATTCCTTATGCACACTATTCATTGGTATATTTCAAAAAATATGGCAGGCTTCCATTGGCTTCTCTTACTGTTACATTATGCATTAGTTACTGTACTGTATGCTTAGGAACACATTCACGTGTACAGTTCTAATCACCTCTTACAAAGGCAATTTTATTCCTTATGCACACTATTCATTGATATATTTCAAAAAATATGGCAGGCTTCCATTGTCTTCTCTTACTGTTACATTATGCATTAGTTACTGTACTGTATGCTTAGGAACACATTCACTTGTACAGTTCTAATCACCTTTTACAAAGGCTATTTTATTCCTTATGCACACTATTCATTGGTATATTTCAAAAAATATGACAAGCTTCTCTTACTGTTACATTATGCATTAGTTACTGTACTGTATGGTTATATTTCTACTCTCATTGGTTACTGTATGATCAGATGACTTATGTTCATATTTATACACTGTCTTCTAACTAATTCCTGTTATTCTGATGAAGTTCTATTATCATTAAAGAACGAAAGCTCAGATATCTGTTCAGTGTCCGGATCTCCTTATTCTTGGTTTATTTTCAACTTTAATTAACTAGTTTTATGATGTATACAGTTCGGAATTTTAATAGTGAAGTTTGTTTTGTTTATAAATTATTATCTTCACATTTGCGGTTTGATTTAACACACACACACACACACACACACACACATATATATATATATATATATATATATATATATATATATATATAAGCATAATGAATAACTGCATTGACTGGCTGGATAATTAATATTATATCATACAAGTTATGAGTCAGTATACTTACACAACTTAGGAGTGTTTGCAATCATAAATTTTTCTGCCCATCAGCTTAAAAGGTTCTGCTTGCACTTTTTCAGGTCTCTATAGTGGTGACAACATTCTTTCCCAGTGCATGGAATGCCAATTGCACTAAAGACAGCCTTGGCCAAGGTATTCCAAGACCTTGTATAATCCCCCTGCAGCAGCAGCATTTGCTGTAGTGCTTCACGAGGAGTGCCACAAATATCCTGCACTCACCTACATTCCACCTTTATGCTCTAAATTTGTAACGCCATTCTCTCAATCACCAGCCACATCTGAAGAAGTTAAGCTAGTAATATATGTCTGAATTCATGCCCATTTCAGATCTCGCATGTAACAGGGTGTGTGAAAACATGTAGTCCCTTGTCAACTGCATTTGCACAATTGCAAGCATATGGCTTACTTTGCAGACACATTGGTAGTATTTGCATCACGTAGTACTAAAGGTATGAAATGTGGCAGTGAGGTTTGCCATGTGTGATGCTCAAACTATTGACCATTGTGACAGTGTTCAACAATGAAATGCTTAATGACTTGGCTTGTAATCCTTGCTATTTGGAATGATAAATAGGATGAATTGTGACATATTTTAATGTTGGGACTTACACACTGTTAAAATTGAGGTTTACCATCTTGGAATCAAACACATGGGATAAAGAACACAAAAATTGAAACTTAGCTTATTAATTATCATTGTCACAGGAGAATTTCCTTTTAAGTAAAGTAAATAGGGATATACTAATTTCAGAATGAACATATATACACTTTAGAGAGGCCTGTATGTGTGTGATTTTAAGTAGTCCTGGAAATGTATTCCTACATAAAAGGCAGTATTTATGTTTGCAAATATTTTTCAGATGGATGTAGTTGTATGACCTGAGTAACATAGGTCGGGGTATGTTACCTACATACTTCACAAGGCATACTGTCCTAAGCACATAATTAGGATATGTGATGAGTCATGATAATTATAACAAAACTGTTGCACCCACTATACATAGGCAAGTGCATTATAAATTATATATCAGCATTGTCAAGTTTAAGAAACTGTACACACACGTTATCTTGAAGTTATATGTGAAGCATTAATGATATATGCTAAAAAGAAATGTGTAGTTGAGTTATATTACTGATGCATTGCTTGCAATAAACATGTTATCATTCTTATTTGTATTTAGTTTTACATTCCTAATCAAAATGTTGTAAGGAATGAGATTCTTACATCCCTTGTAACAGTATCTTTTAACTTGATTTGACCCTTCAGTCACCCATGTTCTTTATATAAACTGACACCTTATGCAACAGACAGAGTGCTGATGAAAGTGCAACATTACCAGGCTTATTTGCTCTACACAAGGCAACCTAAATCAAATGTTTCACTTTTTTCTCATACAATAAACCATGTTTGTGCACTGCCGGGGGTGGGGTGCAAAAGACATAAGAAAAAATATGGGACAGAGGGAATAAAGCTGACAGTAAAATGAATTTAATCAATGGGTATATCTAGCAATGACCTCATTAAGAAGTGCATTCAAGTGACACATTCATCCTTCTCAAATCTCCTTGCAAAGTCAGAAATGTACAGTGTGGAACACATTATCAGACTTGTAGTTAACAGAAACAATGTCAAAGTGAAAAGATAGCTCACATGTTGCTAGCAATATTGAGAGTAATTGAGTTTTAAACAACAAAACAATGATATCACAAAGGTAAGTAAATATGTGTTCAGATCATACTCTGTAAAGTTATCAGTTATCCAGATTTGCATCAGCTGTTCTTTTTCTCTAAGCTCACTGCACTTACACATTGTGCCACAGAAAAGTTACTTGACAGGTAGTATCCAGAGTGCTGATGGTCACACTAAACTGTCATGCTTGTTTGCACTACATAAAGAATCTAAATTAAAATCTTCACTTTTTTAAGCAGTGAGCCATGTTTGTTCACTACCAAGTGGAGAGTAAACACAAAAGACATTAGAAAACATATATGAGAGAGAAAAAAGCTGACGGTAAAATGATTTCAGTCAATGGGTATATCTAACAATGAGCAGAGCAAGAAGTGCACTCAAGTGACACATTCATCCTTCTCACATCTCCTTGCAATATCTGTGATGTACTTTGTGGAGCACATTATCAGACTTGTAGTTAATGGCAAATAATGTGAAAGTTGAGAGACAACAGCCCTCATGCTGTTAGCAATATTGTGAATAGTTGAGTTTTACATAAAACAGTGATACAAATAAATGTGTGTAACTATGAATTCATACCCCCTGTGTAATATGAATAATTAACTGTATTTGAAATCTGCATTGCCTGTCTTATTTCTCTCAATTCACTTCACTTATACATTGTGTCATGGAGCTAGATATGTGAGATGTCAGATATATTCACTAAGTACTATCCAGAGTGCTGACATCCACATACCATCGCAAGGCCTGTTTGTTTTAGAGAAGGCAGCCCAAATTAAAAACTTTCATTTTTTTCCTTAGGAAGTGAACCGTGTTTGCACTCTGCTGAGCAGAGAGCAAATGCAAAAAGCATTAGAAAAAAATTGCATAGAAAAAAAATCTGAAAGGAAAATGTAACTCAAGCATAGGGTATACCTATCAATGACCAAAACAAGAAATGCATTACAGTGACACATTCATCCTTCTCACATCTCCTTGACACATCAGAACCTTAATTTCTGGTGCACATTATCAAGACTGTAGGTTCTGCCAAATAATGGTAAAGGGGACAGACAAGAGCTCACATGTAAGCAATACTGGGAATAGTTGATTTTCAAACAGCAAAACAATGATATCACATAATTTGGGTAAATATGTATTCAGACCCCCACTTGTTAAAATTATTACTTCACTGCATAATATGTTTACTTTCTCTAAGCTCACTGTACCTACACCCTGTGCCAGAGCAAATGTTACCTGAGAGGTGCGTTTTCTTCACCACATACTACCTAAAATGCTGAAGTCCACACACCACTGCCAGGCTTGTTTGCACTACAGAAGGCAGCCTAAAATAAATTTTTCACTTTTTGCCTTAGGCATTGAACTGCAGTTCACTGCTGCAGACAGCTGCAAGTCCAGAGTGTGCAAGTCAAGCAGTATGCAAATGAGGTAGAGAAGCAGAAAAAAAGAAGTACTGAAATACAGGAAACATTATGAAAAAAGTAGTTAAAGTGTATACTTTATATATATATATGTGTGTGTGTGTGTGTGTATATATATATATATATATATATATATATATATATATATATATATATATATCCTCAACTTGGTTGTGTTTCCACATGAACATATGCTCATTAAACATCATTATGTTCACACAAACATAGCAATGTCTGGATTAGAACCTCAGGACACCAGGGCATTTACATGACACAGTTCAGATTCTTAACACTATGTGCCACACACATTATACTGTGAAGATAAAAAAAGGGTTTAACTATACTCAATATGTAACATAGTGTCAACTGACATTACAGGAGCAACAGAAAAAAATTCTGACCTTTGTCCTGTGTAATTTGCAGTTAGATGTGTGGATGACCTTGATACTGACAGCAGGGCAGATAATCTTTCCCCACACAATATAAAATAAAACATGTGAACACTGCACCTCTTTTCTTCTCTTTATTTCACGAACATACTTCAAAGATGTATGCTTCTGTAATAATACTGCTATGTACTTTGCCTTGCAGTTGATATATGTTTCATTGAGTAATCTACTTCCTTAGGACTGCAGACACAGTTGTATTCAGAGGCAGAAAATATTGTCATAAACAGTTCATATCAATGTTAGGAATGTTCCTGTCCTAAGTCAGTCAATGGTAGTCAAAGCATTTCTTGTCAGTACCTTCTCCCTGGCACATCCTGATTGATGATGCAGTCAGAGTAATCATTCATACATGCAAGCACTTAGCAGGTAACACTTCTCATTGCTAATTTTTACAGAGTTAGGGTGTGTAAATGCAATTGTATAGGTCATTACACCATGTTTACATTCCTTGCACTTAGTACAGATTTTGGAATTCACGAGTGCTAATTAGTTAACACCTCATTTGCATATGCATAGTGCTCACAGGGATGAATCTGCACTATATCAAGGTAGTCATGTAGGCAAGGAAATGTGCATTATGGTATGGGGGACTGTTTATCCAGAGAACTAAATGCTGCTATTTTCTTACAAAACATGTTTCTAGTGTAACAACTAACTTGATGCAAAGGTACGTTGCTGTTTTTTTTTTTTTTTTTAAATAAAATGTTCTATTTCAAACTTAGTGACGGACTATATTTCACAACACACCCTTAGCTTATTCTATGCATTGTTTGCCCCTTTCTGGTGGCATAGGCATGTATTTCCATTATCTGTTAAATTACAAAGGTTTGTGAGAAATGTAACACGACATTATGGAACATTTTCTATGCCAATCTGGCAAGTTATTGCTGAAGAGTGTTGCACCAGTTTCTAGCAAGGTCAGGGGTTTGACATTTGTAACCCACAAATGTGTTAAGCCTGTGATAAATAACTGACCTCCCACCATACAAGTGGACATCAAAGAACACTTTTACCTATTTGTACTAGAAAAGTATACATTGATTTGGTTAATGCTGTAATGTACTACTCTGTTACACAGTTGTTTTCCTCCTAAGTTGACCTGTACACTTTCTTTTCATTTCCTTTACCTTTTGGGGGGAGGGGGCAGAATTTACTTCTGTGTACTAATACGGAGCTTTAATTTTTTACTTGTTTGTACACTGATGTTGGTTCTGACATGGATGGCAAGACTAGTGGGTATACCACAGAACTTTCACATAGGCAACACAATTCAATAACTTGTATTCACTTATTTGTTGTTAGGCTTGCCTCGTGTATTCTCCTTGCTACTACCCTGTGCTTGTTATGGATGACTGTGTACTGGCCTTAATGCAGATATGGCTTCGTATATGTGTGGGAAAGTAAAATGCATGATGCATATTACTGTGCAAAGATCATAGGTGGATATTGCAGATATCACAGTCATATAGTATTACTAACATTACTGTATGCAGGGCAGATGTGTCATGTTAGAGATGTATAACTAACTTGCATAGGGAACTAAGCAGTTAGGTGGGTTTTTTTTCCAAAGAAGATCCACTCTTACCTTGAGCCTCATATGTGGGCAGAATAGACTGCATATTTACTATAATGTTTCCATATTTACCTGGTTTACTGTACAATTTTTTTGTGTCATGCAGACCATGATAAGTCAGATAGGGTCTAAACATACTTCTTCTCCTTCTTCTTGCCTGATGTATAGTAGCAGCAGAAGTAGCACCTTGATTTAAAGCCTGTTGCACATACAGCATAATAATAGCAGCAACAACCTCTAATATTTTGTTTATAAATGTAATTGTGCCTGTATTTCAACGGGTTTTGGATTTCAGGGCAAAAGTTACCACTAAGGGTACATGATTGCTTTATAGCTTCTTGAATAGTTCCACATTGTTAGGTTGGTAATTTGGTTCCTTATGATTTCATTATCAAGAGCATTTAAAAACCTTAGCTTGTACGCACCCACACTTAAAAAGCCTATCAGTTATAATGTAGTTAAAGTCCGCCAAAAGTTTAAAGATAAAGTACACAATTATCTTAAAAACAGGAAAACAAACTAGAAACAACTCAAGTATTAAAATAAAACAAAATTACCATTTTGATGCTCTAAACTTCAGTTCACTAGTAATAGATATGGCCTCAGTGAGGCCAGGTGAATTAGGTGCATCCAGCCGTAACTGCTATAGCATTTCTTTATGCAACAATCGGTTTTGGCAATCGCCACCATAAACAGAAGGAATTATTTTTTCTAAAATAGAAAACTTAAACTTAATAAAATTCATACAAGAGATAGCATGCCTGGCTATGGCACTTTTTTGTCCTTTTTAACAATGCTGTAAATATGTTGGTAAATTTTTTTGTTCAAAGCATTATTAGATTTTCCGATATAAAATGCCGGACATGTACTGGAGCTAGCCAGGTAAACAACCCTGTCAGATAAACAATTGTATCTACCTTTCCTCATCCATGTTTGCACACCAGCCAACATTCCACCCCCCCAAGTCAATGTCAATATAAGAACACTGATTGCACCGGCTACATTTGAAAGTGTTATGGACCTTATGGAGTACACTAGTAGAATGACCTCATTGCTGTCAGATGAGTCTGTGTACCAAGTTGTGTCTGTAAATGAGATTAATGTTTTTAAGACAGGTTCTGACACTTTCACAGATAACTGTGTAATATATGTTTAAACTCTTTTGGTGGACTGTAGCTATGTTGTAATTGGTAGGCTTTTTAAGTGTGGGTGTGTACAAGCTAAGGTTTTTAAAATGTTCTTGCTTTGTTTGCATGTTTTTTAGGGTTCTGAAAATGTCTATGTTTTTTAAGATAGATGACAGTGCTAAACCATTTTCAATAAAGTTTATTCTTCGAGTCATTCTGCCACCTGGTCATTTGTTTTTAATATATTGAAATTATGTTTAAATATCAGTCTATCTTCCTTATGCCAGTCACATCTATAAACCTCTTGTTTGTCCTTCTAAAATTTTCTTTCTTTCATTTCTTTCACCTTTCTTTTTTAATGATACTGTAATTATTGTAACATTTCTGTTTACACCTTGGAGTAACAACAG
Source organism: Protopterus annectens (assembly GCF_019279795.1). Lineage (NCBI taxonomy): Eukaryota > Metazoa > Chordata > Ceratodontiformes > Protopteridae > Protopterus > Protopterus annectens. The sequence continues at coordinate 1,699,047,072 of NC_056739.1, read as the reverse complement.
CTTATCTGTTATTTAATGTGAAAACGTTTCTCAGTTAACTGCATTATATTTTCTCATTGATCTGAATTTAATGTTATGCCATTATATAAACCACTTGATAAATGTTTTTCTATGTATTGTCTGTGCCTATTTGATCTGGGTTGTGACTGAAAAGGATCTTTGGGCCAGCTCACATACCCAGTTAAGAAACATAAACAAATAAATAAATAGGCAATATTATTGGCAATCTAGTTATTTATTTATTTTTATTTATTTATTTATTTATTTGTTAATCAGGTTAGAACACTGATCTAGATGGTTCATTTTCGCATTCATTGTGGGGATGCAAAAAGAAAATGCCAGAAAAAAATATAACAAGGATTATAAAAGTTAACAGCAGGCAGCAAACATTCAGTGGCAGTTAGATAGTATGCTACATGCTAAACAGTTGTATCCAAATGGTACTTATGACTGTGGCAAATTACATGTAGGAAACATAGTGGCTGCTACATTACATTGTAGTGAAAATGGTACAGCCTGACAGTAGTAACTATGTATAAATGTTTACAAGTCTAACCTTTTCAAGCAGTCAAGCAGGCATGGCTAAGATAAGAGAAGAAGGTATGATCAGATTATCCAATAAAATGTGAAATGTACTATAAATAAGAAGGTAGAGGTAAAGGGTTAGGTGCAAAGGATAAGACAGCATAGTGATGGGATGTTGAAAACTAACTTTGAGAAGAAAGTTAAATGTTCTTAATAGATACGTTCTAGGCAGTTTTGTGGGGGGGTCTAAACTATTGACGAGTGGAGTAAATACTAACTTGGAAAGAAGTTTATGTAATAGTAGAGCTGTGGAAACACTTGCATTGGGCTTGTTTGAATATGTGATTTCTTGGTTCACTGTAGAATTTGTTGTAGAATTCAATTCCTAACCAAACCAAAGGCAAACTTTAGCTGATATGCACTAACACACTACTAAAAATAAAAAAAAACAAACAAAATAAAAACAGTGGTGTGTAAAGCATACAAAAAACACCAGGTGCAAAAACCAAAAAGCCTTCCTATAATAAAAAACAAATATCAGATGTTTTTGTTTGATAAATGCAACAGACTTCATCAAAATACATCTGAACACTGAAATGACTCCTATTAGAACTTCAAACATACCACGTGATGTATTGTTTAAAGTCACATCCATCAACTTAATGCATTAATACATAAAACCCTGAGCATTAAAAAGTGAAATTAGAGTGGTTATTACTATGTATTAGAAATGTAAATGTTTTACATGTGTATATGTATCTATATATATATATATATATATATATATATATATATATACATATATATATATATATACACATATATATATATATATATATATACACACACACACACACACACACACACACACACACACACACACACACACACACACACACACACACACACACAGCTTTATATTTCTTATCCACATCATCTTATGAATTAATTGTTGATGGATTGTGGATATTACATTATTCACTTATTTGTTTTGTAAAATTCAATTGCCATTTTTGTTGTAGGGATAGACTGGTATGATTTTGGGAACAAGACAGAAAAGGAATAGTCTGTTAAGTGTAGTTTTTTTTGGGGGGGGGCTTAAAGGTTTAGGACTGAAGGGTTAGCTAACTAAGACTGTAATGTTTATTTTTAGAGTACAGCCTACAAGCAAAGAAAGGAAATTATACAACGACCCCCCATTAATATTATAAAACATGCACGCTGATTGGTCAGCGTGCACATTGTAAATCAGACTTATACTAATGGAAAAAGGTCCGGTCGCCCAGAATTTTTCCATTAGTATAAGGGCCAGATTCACGAAGGCTTGCACGGAGTCTAAGAGCAGAGTAAGCTGGCAAACAGCCAATATGTCTGCCGAGCGATCCAGCAACAGCAAGCAGGGGCGTGCATGAGAGCTCCTAAGACTACTCTTGCACGGACAGTGTCATGTTATGCAAATTACCTCATTTGCTGCTGAAAGCTATGCAAACAAGTTAATTTTGCGATCCAGGAAACACTAACCTGTCCGTGGAAGAGTAGAGTTATTTGCAGAAATGTATTCCGTTGGTAACGGAGTACCATTCTGCAAATAGCAAAACGGAGCTATGACAGCTCCAAATAAAGGATGCATCCAGTTGAGGAAGCATGCCAATGGCCAAATATAAGGCCATTGGCATTTTGATAGTTTGAAAATTAATAAAAATCTATTTTTTTCCCCCGATCTCCGAAGTTTAAGCGTAGCGCAGTGCCACACAAACGTGCGGCACTTTAAAAATTAGAAAAAAAAAGCCAAAAATAGGCATTCTTATTAAAAATATTCATGCAGGTGAATGGCAGGCTGAAGACAACTTGGCTACTGAGTAGTGGTTGCTAAGGGGGGAAGCTCAGTTTGAGAGATGTAACCAAGCATTAGTAGGCAATCCTATGCAAATGAGGATGAGGATAGTGAATCCCAATTTTCCCTGGCATGTGAGCCATGTCCCTGGATAAGTGTAGGAGTAGGGGAGTAGCAGAGTAGAAGATAGGCGACATCATGAGGGGGTATGTATGAAAGACTGTAAGCTCATTGGAGCAGAGTGGCTTGCATTTGCTGTGAGTTACTCAGGATTGGAAGAGGCATGTCTACAGTTGTTATAACTGAAACCCAGAAACCGAAGGTGTACGCCGTGGATATCACTGAATTTTCTTGCAAACGTGCTTACACCGTGTGTGCGCATCTGTGCATCTGTAAACCTGTCTAAGCCTGTGTGCTCGCGTGTGCCGCCTCCTAAGCCTATGTAAGCCTATGTGCGCACATGTGCATGTGTTTGCGCTTGTTTGCGCGGCGCTGCCTCCTGTGGAAACAGAAAGGGAAAAGGAAGGAAAAGAAGTAGTAGGAAGTTAGCCAAGGAGAACTAGCAGAGCTGCCAGGTGAAAATTAGCCAATTACACAGGCAATACGCTAGCCCAGCCCAGCCCAGCCCAGCACCTAAAACTCTGCAAACAACATTCCCCCATGTTTTTCTCAGAAACACTGCAACACTGTAGTATACAAAGAGAGTGAAAACTTAAAAAGCTTAACTCAGACAAAAAATGTTAGGGGCTGCCATTGCTATTATAAGGCAACATGTGCAAGATGCTGAGGATGGTGCCATTGCAAATGCTGCTGAGCAACCCATAGTGAGGAGATGGAGAAGAGTGTACAGACCCAGGGTAACCTACCAGGGGCTACATGAGCTGGAGATATTGGAGCACTATAGAGTGGACAGAGACCTCCTGCAGCAAATTGTTTAGCTGTGCAGGCCACGCCTCACACACAGAACCAACAGAGGGGGAACCTATCCCAGTGGAAACCAAGGTATGTGTCGGCCTAAGAATACTAGCAACAGGTACCTTCCAGAGACCAACTGGTGATATGATGGGGATTTCACAGGCATCAGCATCCAGGGTACTGCACCATTTCGTCAGCACATGTCGGTGATCATGTATATTTCCCCAATTCCCATGAGGCATTGGCCAGCAATATGCATCTCTTCCAGCAAATAGCGGAATACCCTGAGGTAGTGGGTGCAATTGACTGCATGCATATACACATCAAAGCACCAGCCGGTGAGCGGGGTAGGGCCTATATCAACCGCAAGGGCTTCCCCTCCATCAACTGCCAGGTCATGTGCGATGCCCAGGGCATAATACTGAATGTGTGTGCTGGCTGCCCTGGAAGCTACCACGATTCCCATATCTGGCATCTGACGCAGTTGTACCAGACATTTGCCAATGGGACATCCCTGACGGTCACCTAGTGGAGGATGCTGGATATGCACTGGAGCCGTGGCTGATGACACCCATCAGAAATGCACACACACCTGAACAAGAACACCATAATGAGGCACACGCACAAACACGAAATGTAATCGAGCGTGTGTTTGGGATGCTCAAGTCACAGTTCCAGAACCTGGACACATCTGGTGGAGCCTTGCAGTACTCACCAACTACATCTACCCAAATTGTCATGGTATGTGCCATGCTACACAATATGATCCTGCAAAAACAGCTGCAGCAGGAACAGCAAGGGGCAGGGCCAAACAGCCCCCCACCATTGCCAAGGCCATCACAGGCACAGCGTGACTCGGAGGAGGAACAACCTGAGTCTGCCCTAGTAGGCAGAACAAGGCGTTCCCAGTATGCCTTGGCCTTGGCAAAGAGGCAACGCATAGCACATACACTGGCTCAGTAGGAACCCTGAAAATGATACCTCTCTTTGACTCGCACATAAAATAAAAGGGATGCCTAACTTGACACTACCTGTTTTCAAACATGTATAGGGAGTGTACCATGTGCATCTGACATAGGCAGACCTTCAGCACCACCTGAGGCATGATTGCCATGTTTTAAGTAATATAAAGCAGTACTAAACAGCTTTTACCACTATTTTGTATATGTAAACAAAATTTCCCGCGCTAACTAGCGCAACGTCGGGCAACGTTGAGCAATGTTGGGCAAGGTCGGGCAAAGTTGAGCAAAGTCAGGTAAACATGCTCATATTTGCAGTACTGTTCCTTAAGCAGTCTGGTCTGCCCAGCATGAAAATAAAAAGAGTGACAGGGCTCGAACCCAGGATACTGTGCACTATAGTCACACTATTGAACCACTAAGCAATGACAGCATTACACTGGCACAGACACAGCAGGACAATTGTACACTAATGCAAACACAAAGAAATGCTATATCATGACCCTAAAGAGGCATATGGGTAACCTCCTCCACAGGCTTATGCAGACAGAGAACAGCAGGCCAGGTGGTGTGATGTGGGTTGAGTAGGCTATGAAGTCGCAATTTAATATACGTGACATTGGATGCTAAGTCCCATAGTACAGTAGTATGCCTCAAGCCAGTATGATAGGCAACAGTATAGACTGAAATAGTGTACCTTACATAGCAGTGCAGGCCTAGCAAATATGTATAAGTGTCAGGTGAACCCCTCATCCTATGTACACCCACAGTAACAATCAGGTGTGCCCCCGGGTAAAAATGTACAAAGAATAGCTGTTCCCCCCAGTATGTAGAAATGTTGATAAGTCTATGCAAAGTGTCTCATGGAAGCCCTGCAGGCACAGCATGATTGCTGTTGAGTTATGACACAAAGGTGAGCCCTGCAGTAAAAATACAACTTGATTGTCCACACACATATAGTATAAATGTGTATACCGGGCGTGCTCACACACTTTAACAAATGTTGTGGATTTCATTCAGCAACACACTGAAAGGTCATACTGGGTATGTTCAGGCACTTAGGCCATGTCTGACTACAGCAGTGGGCCACACATATCTGGCAGTTGCATGTTTCACCCCAGGAACCTGTCACTATTCACCAATCCTGCCTTGTGCACACAGTTATATGAAAACAGACACATATAATATAGTGGAACCCTGTCATAATCAAACTATGTACCACAAGTACTTAAGTTGTTCACAGAAAGTGAAAAAGCAAAGAAGATCAATAAACCTGCAATCAGTATCATCAACAAACAATGTGCACTCCAAATATTATCCAATACATGTTCTGGCAAAAGTATCTGTGAAAGCGTCCATAGAGAACCATGACGCTTCCTTCCGCTATGTCATAAATAGCAATGTACACTCATATATGTCCTGAGTCAATGCAAACTGTAAATGACTGACATTGCCAACATCCTGTCAGACAGGCCCATACATACATACCACCCTCTCACTGACAAAAGGCCCTACCATCATACCTGGAGACTGTGAAAGCACAGATATCACATATAGAATGGGTAAACAGCTCCCTCCAAACCTGAAAACATGGCGTCTATGGGATTACATTGTTTCCCTAGCTGTGTCATAAGTGAACTCCAGAACAAACAGAGCCTGCACCTGAACAGTCTGTTGAGGCTCACCCTCTGTACAGCATATGAAACTGTTGAATGTGTTACAGCAACGTTTGACATACTCCCCAAGTGTTGGTGCACAACAGAACATGAGAACTATTGTCTTATAAGCCTATTAAGCCTGATCTGCAAGGCCATGGAGTCCATCATGATGGAACTCATAAAAAGAGCTACTGGGAGCCTACAAACACCCAACCCTACCAATTACAGTTTGGTCATGGGAAGATCATGGTTCCCAAACCTGCTAGACTGTTTACAAGGCAGTCACCCAGGACATACATCAATGAAATGAGCTACACATGTCCCACAGAGACCTTGAAAAGCCCTTTGCCAACATCCCAGACACATGTATCCACAAAATCAACAACCTGTGCATAAATATGTCTGTCATCTGATGGATTGCCAACTGGGACACAGATAGATCACACAAGGTAAGAATTGTGGTCTCCTGTACAAGCTGATAACAACTGCTGTCCCCTATGGCTCAGTCCTGGGACCCCTCCTGTCTGGTGTATACTTTTCAGAAATACAGTCAAACACACAAGGGCTATGTTTAGCAAAGTTTGTGGACGACTGTCAAAATGTTGTCATAATCGATGTTTGGGACAACAGAGACATCCTTAAAAAGGGTCTCAGTCAGACAGATGTGGTGTCAAAAGTATGTCCTCGAGCTACAGTCATACAAATACCACATAGGTGCCAACACCCTGAATATGGAGTTGATAATAAGGGATCTATGGACAAATGTGGATTGTCATCTGTACTTCCAGAAACACATTCACAAAGTTGTCAGAAAATCATGCTATGTGTTCGCACAAACTGCCAAGGTCTTTGCATGTAGGTCAAAGGAGGTTCCCTCTACTCATTAGTCATCAGACCCGTCAGAGAGTACCACAACACACCTGCGATGAATCTGACTAGGCACCTTCAGCAGCTTGAAAGACCAGTGAAGTATCTCAACAGGAGGATTACTGGCCTCAAACAGTTGCCCCATGTAACAAGACTGAATTTAACTCAATCTGTACTCTGTTGCATACTGTATACTCAGGAGATCTCTGCCCAACAGACAGATCCATGTCATGGCAACACTCAGATCTGCTCTGAGTTACAGCTCAATGGCACTAAATATACAGACCCAACTGATATTGTCAACATCCTGGCACATAGCATCAGTGTTAACCTTACCCCCCCCCCTCACTAATGAAAGAGTACATCTCTATAATGGAAGACTGCAAAGTTGCTGTCATCATGGCTGCACAGGTAAATAACACTCTCCAAAGCCAGTATCACAGCATCCATGGGACTAGATAACTTCCCAGGCTGTGTTCTACACAAACTACAGAATGAACAGGTACCACACTGACGTACCATGTTCAGTCATAGCCTCACCTCAGACTTTGTGCCTGCTGAATGATGCATAGCGACAGTTATCCCACTACACAAGGGTGGAGACACCATGGACCAGAGGAACTGGTGCCCCATTAGCCTGATGAGCCTGCTCTGCAAGGCCATGGAATGGATCATCATACAACTTATAAAAAAAGACATTGGTAATCTCCAAACTCTGGACCACAACCATGTTGGGTTTGTAAAATGCAGATCATGTCTCCTAAACCTGATAGATGACATTGAAGCAGTCACCAGAACTGTAGACAAGGGTAAGGTGTTTCACACAGCCTATGTAGATCTTGCCACCGCTTTCAACACCATCCCACACTCTGGAAATATAGATAAACCCATTAACTAGGTATAAATTGCTATGTCACAAGATGGCTTGTCAACTGGCTTACTGACAGAATACACACTGTGAAAGTAGCAGACTCCAAGTATGACTTTGGACCAGTGACGAGTGCAGTACCACAGGGCCCAGTCCTGGGCCCTGTCCTGTTTTGTATCTACTTACCTGAAGTAAACTTTAACATGGAAGGTCTGTGGCTAATGAAGTTTCCAGATGACTGCAAACTAGGAGCCATAATTGTAAATGCTAAAGATGCGGACATCCTACAAAAGGGCCTCACTGAGACAGATGGCTGGTGTCAAAACCATGGGCTCAAGCTCAATGCCAAAAAGTGCATCGTCATCCCCTTTGGTAAAAACTTTGTAGCCATGAACTATTACATAGGCGGTAGTATACTTAACACTGAAAGTGTGATAAAAGACCTTGGGTCACAGTTGGATAGTGGACACACTTGTGATACTCACATCCCCACAGTAGTCAGGAAATCCCTCTATGTGGCACACCTCATCACAAAAGGTGTCTCATGCAGAATAGAAGAGGACATTGTTCCCCTCTACTCATCACTCACTAGATCCATAATGGAGTACAACGCCCCTTTTGCTATGTACCTCACAAGACATGTACAACAACTGGAAAACCTGCAGCAATACCTCACAAAGAGCATTAGCAGCCTGAAATACATGCCATACACAGACCATCTCAAAATGCTCCAGCTGTACTTTCTCGCATATCGCCTACTCAGAGGTGATCTCTACCTAACATACAAAGCTATGTCAAACACAGAGCTGTTGGACATGCTCCACGTAAAACACTCACAATTCCTCTGATCTTTGAACCCAAAACCACGAGTGAAATACAAAAGGAAGGGGTGTACCAATTTACCTTATGGATACCCACACCTTCAGGTTAAAGGCACAGCATGAGGCCTTGGAGACCATGCAAGTGCAACTAACACTAGGCAAAGCTGCTTATCAGATTGTAGCCTGCTACAGATCACCTACCTTGTCTCAGGAACCTCACTCAGTATTCCTGAGAACAGTGGAAAATATAAAGGTCCTATCAAACACCATTATATGAGGAGATTACAACTACACAAACATTGAGTGGGAGAATTACTTGTGTACAACGTCCTTTGCCCAATGTTTCCTAGAGTTTAAAAACTCAAATGCCCTGTAACAGCTGGTCACCACGCCCACTAGAGATGACAACATACTGGACCTGATCATCACCAGTATGGGGTACCAGTGTTCCACGACAGAGATAAACCCCTCGCTGGTAATATCAGATCATAAAGTAATCACACTGGACATCCACACCCCACCCCCCCAGTCAAGGAAACCACTGTGAAGACATTTTCATTTTGAAAAACACTTCCCAAGACCAAAGTAGAAAGTTCCAAAGCCCCCTTGCTTTAGGATAATGCTATACAATCTGCCGAATCATTTACAAGTGCATTCTATGAGCATCTACAGGGATGCAGGGATTGAGACATGCCAAATAAAACCAAGATGCACTCCTCCAAAAACAAGAAACCAATCTGGTGGTCATCGCTCATAAAAAAGCTAGACAACAGAAGGAGGAAACTAACACATGATAGAGCAAACTTCACAAAAGGAAAGTCATCACTGATCATTATTAGGAAGATACAATGATCGCTCATAAAATAATCCAAGGCCAGTTTCTAAAGACAAATTGCCAAGGAATGTAAGAATAACAACCACAAATCCTTCGTTAGCTATACCAAATATTTAGGTGGCAACTTCCAAATATGCTGTCAGCTACTGACAAATGGCAAGAAATACACTGAACCAACTTACATTGCCCACATCCTGGGGGACAGGTTCAGTGCAAACTCCACCACCATCACCCCCAAAAGGGCCTGTGTCAATCCCAGAAGAATGCAGAGCCCCAGACTTCATGGACATGAAGGTAAAGACAGCCCTCTCCAAAGCTAAGAACACATCATCAATGGGACAGGATGGTGTTCCAGGCTGCGTTTTACACCAGCCCCAAAAGGAACTACACCCTCACCTACATTCACTGTCCAGACTCAACCTTACCACAGGCTATGTACCCAAAGAATGGCATACACCAACAGTCATCCAGCTCCACAAAGGGGGTGCCACAACAGAACCTGGAAACCATTGCCCTATAGGTCTACTCAGTCTGGTCTGCAAAGCTATGGAGCAAATTATCATGGAACCCATAAACAGAGACATTGGGGACCTGCAGACACTGGACTCTACCCAACTTGGCTTTGTTAAAGGCAGATCCTGCCTCCTAAACCTAGTTGACTCATTTGAAACAGTTACCAAGGACATAGATGGAGGTGAAAGTAGTCCACACAGCCCACCTGGACCTCACTAAGGACTTTCCCCACTCTGTCATCATGGACAAGCTTACCAGCTTGAACATTAACAGCTATGTCACAGAATGGGTGGGCAACTGGCTCACAGATCAAATACACATGTTCAGAGTTGTGGGTGCCATGTCCGACTATAAACCAGTCACAAATGGCATCCCACAGGTCTTGGTCCTGGGACACCACCTGTTCAGTAGATACTGCTCAGAGGTACAGGCAAGCACGGGAGGAGTATGGCTGATCTGGTTTGCAGATGACTGCTAACTGTGGTCCATAATTGACTCTACGGCTGACACAGACATCCTCCAGAAGGGTCTTACAGAGACAGATACCTGGTGTCAAAACAATGCCCTCAAGCAGAATGCCAAAGAATGCATAGTCATCCCCTTTGGATAAAACAAAGTGCACACAAATTACCACATAGGTGGTAATCCAGTATGTACTGAGAAAGTAATTATGGCTCTGGGGACCCAGGGAGATAGTAAACTCTCCTTTGATGATCACATGGCCAAAGTGTTTAGAAATTCCTTCTATGTAGCCCACCTAATGTCACCTAATGTAACCAACTTTGCCTAGTCTGATGATATCACCATCCTACAAATATACCTGTGGAAAGAAGAACTCACAGTAATGTGTATAGCGTGTTGTGTAAATGTGTACTCTTCTAGTTTCATGAAGTAGTTAGGTAGGGGTTTGAATTCTGCACTTGACAACTGTGTGTGTGTGTTTGGATGTGATCTTCTTTGAGAGGTGCAACCTTTTTGGAGACTACTAAAACATCTTAAAAGTGGTATACTTATCTTTGTCAAGCCTGCTGATGTCACCATTCTCCAAATACACCTGTGTAAAGAAAAACCTTCAATAATGTGTATAGTGTGTCGTGTTAATGTGTACTTCTATAATATCGTAAAGTAGTTAGGTAGGGGTTTGAATCCTGCACTTGACAACTGTGTTTGTGTGTGATCTCCTTGGAGAGAAGTAACCTTTTTGGAGAGTAGTAAAACACCTTAAAAGTGACATACTTATCTTTGTCAAGTCTGATGATGTCACCATCCTACAAATATACCTGTGGAAAAAAGAGCACCCAGTAACGTGTATAGTGCATCATGTTAATGCGCTCTCCTCTAGTATCATAAAGTAGTTAGGTAGGGGTTTGAATCCTTTACTTGACAACTGTTTGTGTGTGATCTCTTTGGAGAGGTGCAACCTTTTTGGAGAATAGTAAAACACCTTAAAAGTGGTATACTTATCTTTGTCAAGTCTGACAATGTCACCATCCTACAAATATACCTGTGGAAAAGAGAACTCCCAGTAACGTGTATAGCGTGTCATGTTAATGCATACCCCTCTAGTATCATAAAGTAATTAGGTAGGGGTTTGAATCCTGCACTTGGCAACTGTTTGTGTGTGATCTCCTTGGAGAGTAGTAAAACACCTTAAAAGTGGTATACTTATCTTTGTCAAGTCTGATGATGTCACCATCCTACAAATACACCTGTGGAAAAGAGAGTGCCCAGTAATGTGTATAGTGCATCGTGTTAATGCGTACTCCTCTAGTATCATAACGTAGTTAGAGTTTTGAATCCTGCACTTGAAAATTGTGTGTTTGTGTGTGATCTCCTGGGAGAGGAGCAACCTTTTTGGAGAGTAATAAAACACCTTAAAAGTGGTATACTTATCTTTGTCAAGTCTGATGATGTCACCATCCTACAAATATACCTGTGGAAAGTAAAACTTCCAGTAATGTGTATAGCACGTTGTGGTAATGTGTACTTCTCTGTTATCATACAGTAGTTAGGTTGGGGTTGGAATCCTGCACTTGGCGAGTGTGTGTGTGTGTGTGTGTGTGTGTGTGTGTGTGTGTGTGTGTGTGTGTGTGTGTGTGTGTGTGACACTGTTGGTCAATGTGTTGTGGGTTTTGCTTTTACTACTGTATGACATATCAGTATGACAACAGTATGTGCATTGCACATCAGGTTGCTGTGTGGCAAATACATATACGTGCATGTGACCTCAATTATTTCAGAAGTGGGAACCCTGCTTTCTCCATGAACATATCTGTCATCTTTGCCAGAGTGTGCTGCTGCTTTCCAGACCTTAGGTCACATCTGTATGCTTGTGACAAGCCCAGCCACTGCAGTGATCCCTGGCCTAGGTCATCCGTGTCACACACACTCATTACGGTTTCTATTGAATAGTGTGAGTGAGGATTTATGGCTGAGGTATATTTCAGACCTGTTCAAACGCAGCAAAGTCTGTCAATGATGGCTATTCATTATAGGTGTAGAACAACCTTTGTGGATATGCATGCAGACCCCTTATTGCTTATGTGATCCACCAAGGGATTTCAAAATATCTTTGGAACTGTGACATACCCATTGACATGTGGAATTGCATTGTTAATGCACATACAGTAGGGTGTAAAAAGATACCTCCATTAACAACTTATATGTACTTATAGTTTACACTACATTCCTACTGTTTGCAGGTATATATCCCCTACATGTATTATTACACTTGGCAATGTCCGTTAAATTGTGAAATGGGTTTTGTTAGTTCTTTATATACCTGACCTGTATCTGACATACAGACTGTCCAGGATGCAGATGTTACTGCTACGTATTTATATATTTTATTTATATTTATATATCTACATATCTGGATGTGTTCAGGTGACATTATCAATTATATTTTAACAGCCCCCTACATATCTAGCAGCACACTGACATTTCTGGGGAACACAATAACAAGCTACTCATGTGCCAGATTAACCTATACATGCTGGCCATTAACCAACTCTTGAGGACTGTATATATGCTTAACAGCTACTGGCACTCCCTTCTTCCACTTTATATGGGCCTACCCAAGTGTGGGTTGACAGCACTTAATACAAAAGTAATATTTCTATAATGCAAGAGTACAACAACATATCGAAGAAAGTGACACGGACACACTCCAGGAATTATACCTTTATTAATTACATTACACAGTTTTATAGAGGCTCTCTCATGTATTTGATATTACAGTGCATGCAGAAGACTTATTCAAGATGTATTATACCTTTATTAATGGGTTACAACACTCTTTTTCATGCTCTCTCACTTATTTTATATAACAATACATGCAGAATAATTACTAACCTGCCTGGTGGTGCAACCTTAGCAGCCTATCTGCATAGGCTTGCTGATTCGCAGCACGAACACCTGCAGCTGTGAGGTAAATGAAGTGATATTGAGACATATACCTATCCATAATATAGACTACAATAGCAATTCTTACATACTTCATTCCATGGCTACCTACTCAGTAGTGGGGCATTTTTCATCCCACAGGCCTCCTGTATCCACTGGTTCAGTTGGTCCTGCTTCCGTCTCTTCAGGTCTAAGTAGTGGTGTCTGACCTGCTCACCAGTCCGAGGAACGCCTGTGGCACTGGTGAGATCATGTGCTAGATGGTTCCAGGCTTCTGCTTTGTATTCAGTGCCCTGGAACTGGCCCTGCAGGAGTCTGTCATCATGATTATGGACGAGGAGCCAAACCATCACTTTTGACTCCTCAATGCCCCACCGTTGTACTCGAAAGCGAGAGCCCTCTCCAACACCAGTCATGCCGCCTGCAGATGGGAGCTACAACCAGTTATGGCAAGTATTCCCACCTATGGGGCTTAAATATGCCTCATTTCCGCACTTATTTGTGATTGGCCGGTTTTGAAAATTTCAGCTGAAAGCACACCTGCTTAGCACTGGGTAAACTTTCATTAATATGTATGTGTGTGTTGAAAGTACATGCATATCAAAAGCTGTCATGGCTTAGTGGTTCAGTACTGTGATTATGATGCACAGTAACCCGGGTTTGAGGCCTGTTATTGCTTTTTATTTTACTACTGGCCAGACCGGCTAGGAGGTGTGGCTGTGTTTAGCTGACTTTGCTCAACTTTGCCCAATGTTGCTCTATGTTGCTCTACGGTGCTCTACATTGCTCGACATTGCCCGACGTTGCCCGACGTTGCACTAGTTAGTGTGGTGCGCAGCTATGCGCAAACATGTTTTGTTTGCACTAGTCGGTGCGATACGCAGCTCCTCGCAAAGCCATTGCGCTAGTTAAAGCAGTGCTAAGGTATGAGCAATTATACCTAAATGTGCTTAATACTGGTAAACTTTGCTTAGCAGTGCTTCACATTGCTTAAGATACATTAATTATGCAATCATCAGCATGCATAACCAATTTGCCTTCTTATATATATGTAAAATATCGTTCACTACTACATAGGCCATTTCAATGCTTTCTACTAATATTTAAAAGATAAATGTCAGGAATTATTTTTCTATACAGATTTCCTACAGAAAATAGAAAGGGGAGTGGTGAGACTCAAACTGGGAATGCCTCCTCTTTGTGCGAAGGCTCTACCACTACGCTCTTGGTATTTGGTTTAATTTGCATATACGTTTCTTATTATCCTCTTTGATCTCTAAACTGCTAACTGTAGCTAAGCAATTAGCAAACTCACGCAAGCACGCACAAATACGGGCAGCTATATCAGGAATAATTAAAAAAAAAGGAAAATTTTACATTTTATAATTGTACAGGGGTTTAGAATGTGGGGGAGTGTAGTGTTGGGTATGTACACATTTGAGCGGACTCGCTCATTTCAGTTGACATTTGCAGATTGAGGGACTTGCAGGGGCATGGATTTCTGAACTGCTCGGCAGTCCAACATGCCCCCTGCACTCGTGCACGCTCTGTGTTAGCATTAGAGTTGAGTTAGCGCACCCTCATGAATATGCATGGTGCGCTGACATCTTCCTCTTA
>NC_056739.1:1698922255-1699024755 GCF_019279795.1 Protopterus annectens | reverse complement strand
AGTGCATTTGAATTTATGAATTCCAGGAACCTTTGGGCTAGGGTATTAGGGCTAGAATAATGTACCCAATCTATGTTTGGGTAGTTGAAGTCTCCCAGTATGATGGTATTTTGTGATACATTCATATCCTCCAATGTCTTCGGGAAGGCTGAGTGGGGTTCTTGAGATTGGGAGGGTGGTCTGTAACATGCTACCAGTTGTATAGCAGTTTTGCCTATGGTTAGTTGCACCTGTATGGTCTCTGATGCTTCATGTGTTGCTACTAACCTGGAGGTGTGGGTGTCCTTTATTAATATGGACACTCCCCCTCCCTTTGTGGTTCGGCCCGGGTTTTGGGGTCGAAAAGCATGATACGAGGTATAGCCTGGTAGCACTGGGGTGCTCTCAGGAGCCTTGAACCAGGTTTCAGTTACTGCACAGACGTCGATGTTCTCCATGCTGAGGAGTGCATCAAGTGCCTGCATTTTGAGATTTAGACTTCTGGCGTTGAGCAGCATTACCCTTAGTTTTTATCCATTTTTGTTTTCTAAGGAGGTGGGTTTGTCTTTTGAGCCTAGCCTAAAAAAGGCACTATGGGGGTGGCAAGAGCCTTAGCCAATATCCGGAAGCCCAGTGGTGACAGGTGTAAGCCATCCCTTGCGAAGCAGAGTGGCTTGTCCAACATATCATCCCAGGCAGACAGACATTGGATCCCCTTAGAATGACACCAGTACTTGAGACAATTGTTAAAGCTGATCATCTTGTCTTTGTATTGTGGTATCATTCTTGGTGAGGGCAAGATGCTGCTCAGGGTCAGGGTCATACCAGCCTGGGCTACATAATGGGAGAGCTCCTCTATGTCTCTTTTCATGTAGTCCAGGGAAGTACTTCTCAGGTCATTCACACCAGCATGGACAATGATGGAGTCATATTTGTACTTGCTTTGGAGTGACCTGAGTGCGTGTGTTATGTGGCGGATCCTAGCTCCTGATAGACAGCTCACAGTCACCTTCTCCTTGTTCAGCCTGGTCAGTGGGACATCAGTGTGTCTGACTATGGAGTCACCTATTACTAGTGTATCAGGCAAGGTGTTTGGCCTTAAGGGCTGCGATTGGTCGACACACTGATTTATTGAAGTATGTGTTGCATGTGTTTTATTTTGAGGTGGTGGATTTTTGGATGTCTGCTTTGGGAGCCTCTGTTGTTTTGGTAAGTTTTTATTAGAGCCTCCAGTATGTCTTTGTGTTTTTATGTGTTTGGTTTGCAGTTGTGGTAGGTCTATGTGGGACTGGGATTGTTGTGTGTGTGGTTGCCATCTCCTCCTGTCTGGTCATGCCAGCCCTGAGTTGAGAGAGTTCAGCCTCCAGTTTGGCTATATAGTTGCATCTCTCACATGTATTTGTGTTTGTTGGGAGGAGGAGAGGGTTGTCTGTGTACATGAGACAACTGTAGCATTGTCTCAAGATGCCCAGATTGACCAGCTGAACTGGAGACGACGCCAGTAATCTACCACTTGACATGCTAGAACAGTATAAGGGAGTGGTATACCTTTAAGCGAAGTGGGTATTCACAGGAGTGGTAAGTAGATGTAGTGCTTTACTTAGTACGAGAGTGCTTACTTAGTAGAGAAGTATTGAGAACAAGTGCTAGGCTTATAATACAGTGAGTAGTCTGGTTATACTAAGAGTAGAGCTTCCTTAAGGGAAAATTTGAAGAACAGACTTGGCGGAGCCAGAAAAAGTTTAACCTTGTTTAACCGGCGCTGTGCTATGCGTACGACCACGCAAAGCCGTGCAAACATGGATTTTAAACAGTGAACTACAAAACAGCTGGAAATGGTCCCAAACAACCAATTACTACAGCTTCTTGTGCTGAGGTCACTTCCCCCAAGGACAGGTAGGCTGCTCAAGGCTCCCCACTCCCACTGGTGAGCAAAGAAACTTACTTC
Source organism: Protopterus annectens (assembly GCF_019279795.1). NCBI lineage: Eukaryota > Metazoa > Chordata > Ceratodontiformes > Protopteridae > Protopterus > Protopterus annectens. The sequence continues at coordinate 1,699,022,828 of NC_056739.1, read as the reverse complement.
TATCCAAGTAAGGTAATGGACAACACAGGAACTACACCACAGCCCAGAATACAGCAATGCCTGTAAACTGGTCTAAACTAGTCGAGGAAGGCGGGAAAACAAGGATTTTTTTTGTTTTTTTTTTTGGTAGAAACACACAGAAAATGCAGAAACAGTGATAAATTAATTACACAGGCTAGCACACTTTAGTGGGCAGCCTCCACAGTTAAATTAAACAAACAAACAAGCAAACTTTCGATCAAATTCGACTAAAATGTAACTTTAAGTGCAGATTTTAAAATAATGCAGCAATCAGTTAAAAAACAGTTCAGGCTAGTTCAAGGTAAGCTACAGAAGCTATTACAAGTGAAAAAAAGCAAAGATACTTAAATCCAGAAGGTAGTTGCTTTTCTGAGTTCCCTGCTGCTAGGACCACTCTGTAAACCCACATGGAGCTTGTCTGAGCAGTATAGCCAGAAAAAAACGCCCAGAGGCGGATTTTAAACAGTGAACTACAAAAGAGCTGGAAATGGTCCCAAACAACCAATTACTACAGCTTCTTGTGCTGAGGTCACTTCCCCCAAGGACAGGTAGGCTGCTCAAGGCTCCCCACTCCCACTGGTGAGCAAAGAAACTTCCTACTATCCAAGTAAGGTAATGGACAACACAGGAACTACACCACAGCCCAGCATACAGCAATGCCTGTAAACTGGTCTAAACTAGTCGAGGAAGGTGGGAAAACAAGGATTATTTTTTTTGTTTTTTTTGGTAGAAACACTCCGAAAATGCAGAAACAGTGATAAATTAGTTGCACAGGCTAGAACACTTTAGTGGGCAGCCTCCACAGTTAAATTAAACAAACAAACAAGCAAACTTTCGATCAAATTCGACTAAAATGAAACTTTAAGTGCAGATTTTAAAATAATGCAGCAATCAGTTAAAAAACAGTTCAGGCTAGTTCAAGGTAAGCTACAGAAACTATTTCAAGTGAAAAAAAAGCAAAGATACTTAAATCCAGAAGGTAGTCGCTTTTCTGAGTTCCCTCCTGCTAGGACCACTCTGTAAACCCACGTGGAGCTTGTCTGAGCAGTATAGCCAGAAAAAAATGCCCAGAGGCGGATTTTAAACAGTGAACTACAAAAGAGCTGGAAATGGTCCCAAACAACCAATTACCACAGCTTCTTGTGCTGAGATCACTTCCCCCAAGGACAGGTAGGCTGCTCAAGGCTCCCCACTCCCACTGGTGAGCAAAGAAACTTTCTTCTATCCAATTAAGGTAATGAACAACACAGGAACTACACCACAGCCCAGAATACAGCAATGCCTGTAAACTGGTCTAAACTAGTCGAGGAAGGTGGGAAAACAAGGATTATTTTTTTGTTTTTTTGTTTTTTTGGTAGAAGCACACAGAAAATGCAGAAACAGTGATAAATTAGTTACACAGGCTAGCACACTTTAGTGGGCAGCCTCCACAGTTAAATTAAACAAACAAACAAGCAAACTTTCGATCAAATTCGACTAAAATGTAACTTTAAGTGCAGATTTTAAAATAATGCAGCAATCAGTTAAAAAACAGTTCAGGCTAGTTCAAGGTAAGCTACAGAAGCTATTTCAAGTGAAAAAAAAGCAAAGATACTTAAATCCAGAAGGTAGTCGAGTTTTTGCAGAATAATAGAAGATTTTGTAAGCCATGTTAAGTTGGGACAAATGTAGGAGTTGGCGCAGTTCTAACCAGTGTAGTTTCCTTAGGGCAGAGCAATAGTCAAATCTCAATGTAGTGTTCGTTCCATATCTAGCTATTTTATTGTAACAGGATTCTAGTTTTTCCAGATCAGTTTTCCAGAGGTTTATAAGTATAGGTGATGTATATACAAGAGTTGAGATCAAATGAGTTTGGGCAATAGCTTGTCTTGTGCTATTTGTGAGATACTGCTTGTTCCTATATAGTGTACCTAGTTTTTTGTGTACTTTCTTAATTAAGAGATATGGATGTCAAATCTCATATTAGTGTCAATTTCTATACCTAGTAGTTTGGTATGTGGGGAGAGAATGATAGTAGTGTTATTTCTGGAGACAATCTGAAAAGATTCTGTGTTTATAGTAGCTTTGTTGGGATGGAATAGCATGAGTTTTGTCTTACTGGGCTTTAATATTAAGCAGGAGTTTGTTAGCCAGGACTCTATTTTGAGAAAGGATGATTGAGTGAGTAATTGTATTTCAGGAAGGGTACTGGCAGCACATAGTACTGTAGAGTCATCAGCATATTTGATAATTGTGGCAAAGGAAGCTGCAGTATAGAGATTGTTTGTAAATATGGAGAAGAGCAGGAGGCCAAGAAGAGATATTTGGGGAACTCCTAGGGTGACTGGAAGTAGGGGAGATAGACTTTGGTGCCAACGTACTGCTTGTTGTCTTCCAGTTAAGTGGCTCTGAAACCATGTAAGAATAGAATGTGGTAAGGCTACGTCAGACAGTGCATTTAGGAGTTTGTTGTGATTCACTATATCTAAAGCTTTGGATGAGTCTAAAAAGATGGAGGATACATGTTTACCAATATTCCTATGGTTAACTGTGTTTGTAAATTACATAAGGGCAGTGGTGGTACTGTGGTGTGTGCAGAAGCCATGTTGAGTGCTGGATAACAACATATTAGCATTTAGATGATCCATGAGTTGCTTACGAACAATTTTTTCAAGTATTTTAGATAGTGGAGATATAATTTGCAAAAGGGCGATAGTTAGACAATTCAGTAGAAGTTCCACCTTTGTGGATTGGAGTGACTTATGAAATCTTCCAGATGGTAGGAACGTATTGTTCTAATATAGCTCTGTTTATTAGAATGGAGACAGGATATGCAATTACTTCAGCAGATAGTTTCAGGAATTCAGGTAGTAAGTGATCTGCAGCTAGATAAGTGGGTTTTAGTTTTCTAAGAAGTTTTCTAATAGTATTTATTGATGCTGGTTGAAGAGAGAAGCTGTACTTGTTTTCTTGGGGTGTAGGTGTTTGTCAGGTATTAGTAGGGAGTTGGCTATAACTGTGTAGATATACAGTCAGAGCTGTTTTTGTAGTGGGAGGGGATGTACCAGCTTTTTCAGGTCGCACAATGCTGTTAATTGCAGTCCAGAATTTTAGAGGGTTATTGTGGTGTTTAGTTTGTATTTCAGAGTAATAATTTGCTTTATCCTGTTTTATTTGCTTTTTTGCTTTGTTTCTTAATTCACAGTAAGATTGCCTAGTAACTTGGGATTTAGTTTTTTGCCAATGTAGCCATGCTTTATCTCTTGCTTTTAGTAGAGACCTGATGCCTTTGTTTAACCATGGGGCAAAGTTTGATTTAACACTAATAGTCCTGGCAGGGGCATGCTCATCTAGGATGGATAGGAAGGTACTAGTGAAGTAATTAGTGGCTTCATCTAGGGGAAGTACTATAAGAGGGGGACCAGTTGCAGTGTCTAAGGATATAAAAGAAGTGATCAAGGTTCATATTTTTTTGTTCCTTATCTGCCCATATAATGTCAATTTAGTGGGGTTAAGCCATTGTCTTAGGTATGTTGGGAGATGGTCACTAAGACTGTCTGGGAGACAGCCTAAGTGAGGAGAGTGGTCAGGTCTATTTGTAAGTACCCAGTCCAGAATGAAGTATTTATTTGATGTTTTGCCTATTCTGGTGGGATTTTGGATGAATTGGGTAAAGTAATGAAGGTTTTTATATTTAGTGGGGTTTTAGCCATTGCAATTTGTCCAATCAATGTTAAGATCTCCTAATATAATTGTTTCCTGGGGTAATTTATGAGAAATGCAATCTAGAATATTTTCCAAGGTAGATATATTATCTCCTGGGGAAATATTTATTTATTTCACATTTTATTAACCGGGATAGTCCAACTGAGTTTGCAAATAAACCCATTTTCAATGGAGACTCGAGGGGGAAAGCCCCAGCAAACATAAGTAAAAATAAGGTGAAAATATACAAATATTAAATAACAATCACAATACAAAATAATTGTAAAAAAGAAAAGGTTATTAACTATTTGCATTGCATTGATAGTAAGCAACCCATTTTCAGTGGAGACCCAAGGGGAAAGAGCCCCAGCAAACATAAGCAAAGATAAACGTACGGGACAAAAACTATTAAAAACAACACTGCAAATACGAAATTAATTATAAAGAGAAAAACAAAAGAAAAAAAATGATGAACATTAAGGGATGCACTGATAGTAGTGAACTACAATTTACTACATATGAGAAAACAAACAAATAATCATTGTTCAAAAGAAGAGCAATGTATAGACATTGATAGGAAGTTGGAGGGAAATAGTGTGGAGAATGAGAGGGGGCTATAGTAGGGCTTAGGAGATGAGTTTAAGCAGAAGTTACTATCAAAGAAAGAAAGTTAGGAGATGCAACAGGTTATACAGCTGGTCAGACTAAGACTACATGTGGTAATGCAATGGCATAATTTCAAGTTTAGTAGGTGGGATTTAAGCTCCTTTTTAAAACAGGGAAAGGAAAGGAAAGGTTTGATCTAATATGGAGAGGGAGTTTGTTCCAATTTAGTGAGACAGAGTGTTTGTAAAGTAGTTTGTCAATATTCCTTTTGGGTTTATAAACTGAGAGAAGATATGTCAGTTATAGTAATGTTTTTTTTAAATTTATGGTAAGTTTGCAACATAGTGTTTCAGCTTTACTGAAGTTTAGGGTGGTTAGATCAACAGCTGTTAGAGACAGATCTGTTTTGAAACATATTGCTATGCCTCCACCTTTTTTCTACATTCTATCCTGATGAATAATGCTATAACCAGGGGGGAGAATTTCATTATTTGTGATATGGCTTTCAACCAGGTTTCAGTAACCAGTAATATGTCAGGTGTATGCAGAGTGATATTAGCATGCAGGTCATGGATTGTATTGGTGATACTTCAAATAGCCAAATGCAAGAAGAGTATATCATTTTACTTCTCTGGGGAATGATTGTTAGTTGAATATGATCCATGGTGTATATATATATATATATATATATATATATATATATATATATAGGTCTACCCGAGATGGTCAACAAGCCATTTGATCGACTTTCATTTGGTCGACAATTCATTTGGTCGACAGGCAGATATGCCCCCCTCCCCAATGTTGTACAACCCTGGAGTTGATATATATAGTTAGGGGGGTGTGGGGGGCACAGCCCCCCATATTGGGGGGTGTGGGGGATGAAGCCCCCCACACAAAACTGCTTGTCGACCAAATGAACTGTCGACCAAATGAAAGTCGATCAAATGGCTTGTCGACCATGTGATAGGGATCCATATATATATATATATATATATATATATATATATATATATATATATATATATATATATATTATATAATCTAATACTATGAAAATTTGACCATTAAAATGCCAGAGGCTCCTTGCATCCCTATATAGAAAGAAAATAAAATGAGACAAAAACATCAGAAAAGATACATAGAAACATATACAGATTTCCCATTCAACAACAGACTTGCTACAATTGTAACTTGCCTGACTGGATGTAAACTAATACTGGAACAGCAATTGTTAAGACTGAGTGACAGTTAAGCATTGCAGTTAAATATTTATGCTAATGAGGCATAATGATATTGAAACTACCACTTTATTTGGTATCATAAAGCAGTTTGCTGAAATGTGTGCCTTTTATGATCAATATGGTAGCTGAGTAACATTTCTGATGTTTTACCATTTCTAAAATTCTCAGAAACAAGTGCACTGAATAATAACACAAGAAGAGCAACCTCTGGAAATAAAAAGTGATTTATAATTATGGGAAGCCTTCACTGGAAAAAAGCATTACTTCTTAAAAGACACAATACACTTATAACATATATGTAATAGGATCATATGAGTTAGAAGGTAAATGAGCCACTAGGCTACTTCTGGCTTGCCAGAACCTACCTTTAAACCTTACTTCCTTTTTCAAGGAGGACCAGCCTAGTCATACCAGGACTGATTTATGCAAATACTCAACCAGTTGTCCAGGCAAGGCAGACAGTGTGCCATACTGCTTATCTTGGAAAGGAAGTTTGTTCCAGGGGACGGGTGAGCATTGTGCCAATGAAAGAATATGACTATATGTCAAACCCAGACTAGAACAGTGCACATTTTTTCAGGAAATTCACCTTGTTTGATTAGTCTAGTAATAAAAGCAAAAGAGTCTTGATAAGTTTATTGTGTAATGCAAAGAGACTAAATAATTTCATGAATTAGAGACCCTTTTTGTATCTAAGAAGATCAACACATTGGTGCTTTCACAGACAGCTTAATAAAACGTTTCCCAGTTACTACTCCAGAATATGTTGTTTATTATAATTTTAGTGAAACTAAAATTGGGGAAGAGTTTCTATGTATATCACACATAATGTAAGATCTACTTTATTGATGAATAGCAAAATTGCTGAAATGTCTGATATCAATATTTATTTTGGTAAAAAAATATAATTTTAATGGGATTGTATGGAAATACTTCTCCATCAAAGATGAAATATGAAGTATTTCCAGCAGAAATATCTAAACATATTAGGCATTCATCATATATACTAGATGATTACTTAAATACTCTGGGTATTTCATTAAAAACATTTTCTTTTAGATAAAGTGATGGTAAAATTCTTTAATTCTAGGTATGAATAAACATGTAAATTTTCCAGCCAAAAAAGGAAATAACATTGATGTTGCATTATCTTTGCCTAGCAGAAAGCTTAAAAAACAGAGACATTCAACCAATTGGTAACTAAATGTGTCTGCTGGGAAGTTAAACATATTACAGAATTACACCAGAACAATGCCAAGCTAGGAAATATTACAAAGCTGACTACTCAAAAATAAATTATGAACTGTAAACATTGGATTGGCAGAGTGGAATACTGCCTGAACAAGGATATAAATAATTGTTGGGATTAATTTTACTGTAAAATAAATAAGGAGTTATGCCACATAGACAAAGCCGGATATACTACAAAAACACAAAAGTAACTCAAAAATAAAAGTAATCCGGCACCACTTGTTTTACTGATTGTTTTATTAAGGTGTTATAACTGGTAGCCATGGTGCTGGATTACTTTTATTTTTGAATTAATTTTATTCTACTTTGAGAAATCCTATTCAACAACATGTGCCATTAAGTATAAATCAAATGGGTCATTTGAGGTGTGCATGTTGATGGAGTAAAAAATAGAACCGCTTATCTAGAAAGAAGAAACACTGACGACAAATAAATAAAAATATCTCAAATGAGTCTCATGCAGTGATATACAAGAACACTTACGTTATTTAGAGCAGAATCTTGAATTATTAAGAAGCCATAATAATTAAGAATGGCTAGCCATACCCTACATAAAATAATAATAATAATAATAATAATAATAATAATAATAATAATCTTCTTTAGACATGATTGGAATTTCTCCCATGGCTCTATAAATAATGTAACAGTAAAAAAGAATGCTACAGTTACTACTGAAAGCTCTATAAATAATATAACAGTAAAAAGGAATGCTAAAGTTACTACTGATGGCTCTATAAATAATATAACAGTAAAAAACAATGCTACAGTTATTACTGGTACTAAGACAGTAAACAAGCTGTTTGCTGAATTCTTTGTGGAATATGTAGATATTTATTTTGACCAACTACTTGATTTTTATGACATGACAGATAGATATCCAATGATTATCAAGAAATGGAAAGTTGAAGCATTACATCAGATTTAAGAAACACTTGTCTGTAGGTCCAGATGAACTGAATGGATCATTTCTTCATCAAATCAAAGATAGTATGTTTAATTTATCTTTTCAGCTGACCTTTTAAAATGGATTTGTACCCAATATTTGGAATTCAGGAAATATTCTTCCCATACTTTAATGTGGGGATGCAGGAATATGACAACTTTTGGCCAATAAGCTTGACTTGTATAACTGGGTAAATATTTTGTAAGAGTAATATTTTATATATATATATATATATATATATATATATATATATATATATATATATATGGATCCATATCAGATCCACGAAACCACACTTCCCCGATGGCCAAATCACCGAGACTACATCCCCAACACCACACATCCCCGACAATGTAAGTATAAGTATTATGGAATGGAATATATTCCTGTTTCTGCAATACAACTAAAAAACAAAAAGTAACATGTATATAGCGGGGAGGGCAAGCTGTGCTCCCCACGCCCCCTACTTAAATATACCAACTCCAAGATCACACCACATTGTGGAAATGGGAATACATCCTGTTCCGCACTACTCACCATTGTCGGTGATCTCCTCCATCAGCAATGAGGTCTCTGTGATCTGGTCGTCGGGGAACTGTGGCTTCATTGATCTGACAGGTTCCCATAGATAGTAAACAGCAACAAAACAAACTAAAACTGGAAAAGTTGATTCAGCACGACACAGAAACACCAACCAGGATCCAAAACAGGTTTATTGTCTTCAAACTCTAGCGCCTTGGCCACTGTAAGCCTTCAAGGAGTAAAGTTTCAGTAACATAGCACAATATATATAGTCACACCAATCAATCAATAAAACTATTATACAATTAAATAATAAAATTACTCAATTAAATCACATTTTTCCAACAGCATTCTGTGTTTAAGCCTCTAGGTAATAAAGTGCCAAACTTTAAAATAAAAACAGTTTCATACTTTAAAAGTAGTTTTGCCACAACTGCAACATCAGACTCTAACTTTGCTATCTGTTGTAAAATAGTTGCTTTTAAAGTGTCAGTGCTACCATTATGAAATTCATAAAAATGTTGAGCCAAAGGGCTCTCCATTTTTTTATTTTTTATGTCCCTAAGATGTTCTAACAGCCTGACTTTAAACATTCTTTTAGTTTGCCCTATATAGAACTTATGACATCCACATGTGATTGCATAAACCACCCTATTAGTTCTACAAGTGTATGAACCACTTGAATAAAATGGTAAATTATTAATATTAGAAAAAGTTCTATATACAAATGGGCAAGCCTGACATTTCCTACATGGGAAAGTACCTATACTAGATGGTTGAAGTGGTATTTTATTCCCTGGATTAAAAAATTTTGTTCGTACCACCATATCCTTAATATTCTTACCTCTTTTATAGGAAAAAATTAATTTTTTCATTTTTAAATTACTTAATTCATCATAATTCTCTAGAAACTCCCAAAAATGCAATATTTTATGTTTTATCATATCACTACATACATTGTATGTGGACACTACAAATAAATTATTATCCACCTGACTTTCTCTATTGATTGTATAACTATTAATAATCTTTTTCTGATTGTACCCATCATATCTCATATTTATGATTTTTTCTATATCAGCATCCACTAATTTACTATCATAATTTCTGTTCAAAAACATCCTTTTAGTTGTTTGAATTTCCTTATAAAACACTTCATCATTACGACATAACCTAGAAATTCTTAAAAATTCACCATATGGCAATGCTCTAATAATGTGTGCAGGATGACAGCTAGTTGCTTGTATGGCCGCCGAGGCGCTAGAGTTTGAAGACAATAAACCTGTTTTGGATCCTGGTTGGTGTTTCTGTGTCATGCTGAATCAAGGTTCCCATAGATATATATATATATATATATATATATATATATATATATATATATATATATATAAATCTGTCTGAAAATAATATTGGCGATAGACATAAATTGGTATGGTGTCTGTCAGGTTAGGTCATGTGTTTCTAAATGTATACACTTGTATACATCATTTACATTGTACTGGAAAAAGGACTTGCAATGGATATTATACTACTTGATATACTAAAGACATTTGACTTTGTGCCCATCTCTTCAATCACAGACACATTGATAGCATTAAATATTAATCATTGTATAATTCATTGGATAAACAGGTGGCTCCACAATAATGTTTCACATATAGTTATCAAAATCACAACCTCAAAATCTTCAAGGTCCTCAAGGGAGTCCCACAGGGTCAGTTTTGGGACCATTTTTTTTTTTTTGGATTGTTTATGGCCACAGTGTCAACTACAGATAATATATGGGTGGCAAAGTTTGCTTATGATGAAATGGGTGCCAATGTTGTAGCAACAGTTACTGATCAAATGACCATTTATTCATTGCTAGATTTATTGTATAAATGGAGACATATAAATATTGTGTAACTCAGTTGTAATGTGTCATGTTATACAGCATGGAGTTAAAAAAGCCTATATCCCTACACCATTAATGATAATATCATGATTGTATTTAAGGATTTGGAAGTAATAATCAGTAGTACATCTGGCTGCCCAAAGAATATAAACCTGTGGTTAGCAAATGTTTTTGAATTATAAAGACAGTTCTCTGTTCTTGACTGCTCAAAATCAGTGAATAGATCTGACTACTTTGTTTACGAACCTCATCTGTCTAGTGATTCAATATAAAACCAGTATCTCAACTTGTAATTGTTAAGATATAGGTTCATAGGTTCATAGATTGGTACTAAGCAAACTGCCCTTGTGAGCCATTTTAAGCCTAGCCAATTATCCCTTGTGAGACTCAAACCCTGCACCTTGTGTTTGTAAGGCAAACACCTTAACCATTAGGCCACCCTCCCACCCTTAGGCCACTATAAACAGCTTAGAAAATATTCAGACATTTTACACTAAGAATGTATTTTGATAAGTCATTAAATTATGATGACAGGTTAGGTGCTTTGAAACTACACTCAGTATTTTACAGGCTGATAAGTGGTGATCTGGTATGGGCATATAAAGGTTATCAAGATAAGGTTTTTCAGTCTACCATGAGGATAATTTCTTTACAGCATTGCCGGGAGTAGAATAATTCAGAATTTGCTATTGCATTTTGACAATTTCTGTGGGACCATACTTCTCAGCTGTTCAGATTTTCACAGAATGTCCAGATTTTCGTATCACATTTTTGATCTGTTTCTTATAAAATTTGGTCTGTTCCTCATAAAATTTGTATTTTTCTGGCAAAATTACCAAAGACTGAAGTCACTAAATAATGACAAATATTTGAGTTTCAGACTTCATATCCTTGAGAAAATACATGCTAGCATACATCCTGTTATTCTAGCAGCTTTCAAGTTTGCAAGAGTAATATATAAAATTTCTCCTTATTTTTTATCTTTGTTCCCCCATTATTTTAGGCTTTGTTCAGATTTCTTGAAGAGGAGGTTGAGAGGTATATATGAAACTAAAAAAGAAAAAAATTTCCAAGTTAGAGTAGCTAAGTCATGAAATAAATTATCAGCAATGGTTAGATAATCAAAAAAAACAAACCCTCTGAAAGGCAGGCGAGAAGAGAGAAGTCCCACAGAATTTCACTTTATTAACCAACAGGATTGAGTGCTTTCATAAGTCTGTAACACAACTTCAGCAGAATCCATAAAACCACTGAAAGATTCAGCTTAAGTAGTTAAACACTTAGGCACCTGACCTAATTGACTAATAAAAAACCTTGGTTAAAAACATCATTGTTTTGTTCAAAAAAGTAAATATGGATCATTAACTAACAACAACAAATAAATATGTAAATTACGTATATTCACATAATAAATAATATTAACAAAAAAATATGTGAAAAAATATTGTGGTAAAAAATTTTTCAGACATAATAGGACGTTAACCTTAATACACTAGCTATTAAGATGAACTCATTCAAACCAGGGGAAACCGTGGCATTCAGCATTAGTTGCCTAACTAACTCCTTGTATTCAATCAGGTCACCCCAAGGTCCCCCAGGTATTGCTTGTGAACTGTGTCTAAACCAAAAAATAAAAATTCATGATCAGGGAAATTCATCAAATGACAGTAAAGGGAGTTACTATATTTTTTTTGTTTTTTATGTCATTTAGATGTTCATATATTCTCTCCATAAATTGACAGACAGTTTTACCTATGTAAAAACTTAGGAATTTCTGACATAAAGCCAAATAAATAATGACAACTGTTTTACAACTAAAGTAAAAACTGCTTTTGATGGTAGTGTATTGACCTTAACCTCTAACCCACTAAATAATGACAAATATTTGAGTTTCAGACTTCATATCCTTCAGAAAAATACATGCTAACATACATCCTGTTATTCTAGCAACTTTCAAGTTTGCAAGAGTAATATATAAAATTTGTCCTTATTTTTTGGTCATTTTTCCCCCATTATTTAGGCTTTGTTCAGATTTCTTGAAGAGGAGGTTGAGAGGTATATATGAAACTAAAAAAGAAAACATTTTCCAAGTTAGAGTAGCTAAGTCATGAAATAAATTATCAGCAATGGTTAGATAATCAAAAAAACAAACCCTCTGAAAGGCAGGCGAGAAGAGAGAAGTCCCACATAATTTCACTTTATTAACCAACAGGATTGAGTGCTTTCATAAGTCTGTAACACAACTTCAGCAGAATCCATAAAAACCACTGAAAGATTCAGCTTAAGTAGTTAAACACTTAGGCACCTGACCTAATTGGCTAATAATAAAAACCTTGGTTAAAAAACATCATTGTTTTGTTCAAAAAAGTAAAAATGGATCATTAACTAACAACAACAAATAAATATGTAAATTACATATATTCACATAATAAATAATATTAACGAAAAAATATGTGAAAAAATATTGTGGTAAAAAATTTTTCAGACATAATAGGACCTTAACCTTAATACACTAGCTATTAAGATGAACTCATTCAAACCAGGGGAAACCGTGGCATTCAGCCTTAGTTGCCTAACTAACTCCTTGTATTCAATCAGGTCATCCCAAGGTCCCCCCAGGTATTGCTTGTGAACTGTGTCTAAACCAAAAAATAAAAATTCATGATCAGGAAAATTCATCAAATGACAGTAAAGGGAGTTACTAGATTTTTTTTGTTATTTATGTCATTTAGATGTTCATATATTCTCTCCATAAATTGATGGACAGTTTTACCTATGTAAAAACTTAGGCATTTCTGACATAAAGCCAAATAAATAATGCCAACTGTTTTACAACTAAAGTAAAAACTGCTTTTGATGGTAGTGTATTGACCTTAACCTCTAACCCACTAAATAATGACAAATATTTGAGTTTCAGACTTCATATCCTTCAGAAAAATACATGCTAACATACATCCTGTTATTCTAGCAACTTTCAAGTTTGCAAGAGTAATATATAAAATTTGTCCTTATTTTTTGGTCATTTTTCCCCCATTATTTAGGCTTTGTTTAGATTTCTTAAAGAGGAGATTGAGAGGTATGTATGAAACTAAAAAAGAAAACATTTTCCAAGTTAGAGTAGCTAAGTCATGAAATAAATTACCAGCAGTGGTTAGATAATCAAAAATACTAGATAAATTTATAAATAAGATTGCTAAGCTTTTATTGGTGACCCATCAATTAGGGGAAAATGAAGGAAATAAGGCTTATTTATGACCTTCTATGAGGCACTTGTCTATCCCGTAACATTATAACATTAAAGATAGACTCATTGTCCTTTAAGTTTCTGTTTGCTGGAATCAAAACATCTAAGTTACAAGCATTACATGAGTGCTTTCATCTTAAGTCAGAATAGATAGACAGGTAGATAAATAGATAGGGAATCATTAGTATTGACGTGACATCTTGACCCCATGTGAAAAAATTGAAAAACAATGTGCTATGTGTGTGAGTACACACACACACACACACACACACATACATATGTATATATATATATATATATATATATATATATATATAGATAGATATAGATATATATATAAAATATATATATTGGACTGATGTAATTTCCAGCTTAAAATGAAAAGGAGTTTTGGTACTCTTTAATGGTTATCTGTCATTAAATATTCAGTGGTTGTCATTTTACACAACTTCTCTTCTTTGCAGATTTTCAATACTGGCTCATGTGATTCTTTGAAGGTGGGTGTAAACAAAAACCATACATGGATGGAAAACAGGAATATAAAATTGTTTTCTGTTTAATGACTAGTATCATCCCAGGGCTTCCTCAAACAGAACATATACTGCATTGCAGCTGTAGAATGACATGGCATGTTTTTTTTACTCAGATTCTCTCTCTTGTTCTCTGTCTGCCTCCCCCCACCCCCCTTTGAGTTGCAGGCATGACATATTTATCATAAAGAACCTTGCTGCATATTTACTTTAATCAGTTAAATATATGCCTGCTCTGTGACTGAAAGTCTCTGTGATATAGTCTGTGTACTCTAAGGAACTCCTACTAAGTTGGACACTCTCCTATTTTGCTTAACCAGTAAATGTTTCTGCATATGGCAGTTATTGAGTCTCAGGAAATGACAGGCAACCTATTTTACTTGCATCTCTTTGTTAATTGCTTTGTCCTGGCTCTAAACTGATTGCTCTCTGTTATAAACTGACCTCCAAAGTTATACCTCCTGGCTATAATGTCATCTGTAATGACCATATAAAGAGTAAAGGTTCCCAGTACCTACCATATTTCCCCTTACAGCAAACAAACACCAACATTCAGCTCAGCAGAGCTTCTTATTGTTTTCATCAAAATAAGCAATTATAAACAAATATGGATCCTTCCTGGTGACAACACGGCTGTATTGAAAGATATCCTACAATTGATATCCATAACATGTCCACAAGAAAAGATATTACTAGGTGATGTGGATGTCAGTTTGTTGAACATAAACTCCTTACATATAGTATGAACTTATATGGTTTCACACAACTGATTAATAGCCCCACACATTATAGCAAGACATCAAATTCTCTACGAAACTGAATCCCAGTATCAGACCCTAGCAAATTCTCCATCGCAGCTACAATGTCAGAGTCTCTCAGTGATTATCTCCCGATCTATACAACTAGACATCTCACACATCCAGTTAAATAGCATATTTATAAAACAAGTAACCTTTCCAAGTTTAACCCAGAGATGTCCATTACTACACTATCATCTGGAACTGCCATCATTAACTGGAACTTCTTAAAAATCCTCCCCTTTGATGATGCTGTAATTGAATTCAATACAACTTTTCTAACAATCCTAAATAGCCTTGCACCTCCTAGAAGGAAAAAAAAACTAAAAACAAATAATGCAATTTGGCTATTTAAGAAGAGTAAAATGCTAATGAAGGATAAAGAAAAAGCATGGAAAGAATAGCAGAAATATAAAACACCTCAATATGTTGAAATCTTCAGAATACTTTGCAGTCATGCTAAAAAGCAAATAAATGAAGACAAAAACTGTACTATAATAACTTTCAGAATAATACTAAACACAACCTAAAAATTGTGGATATTCATTAAAGAAATCTTACATCCCAGAAAAAAATTCAACCCAAACCCCTCTCCTGATAACTTACCACTCAAAACTGCAATACAGTTTAACTTTTTTTTTGTAGGCAGCATAGCATCTTTAACCAAGGATTCCTCGACATCTAATTTCAACCCTGCTCAACAGCCACATATCACCACATCCACTTTCACCTTCAAACCTGTTCCCACATCCTATATAAAACTACTGTTAAACAAACTTAAACCATGCTCTTCTTCAGCTGATGACCATCCAAGCGAGTGCCTAAAAATAGCAGCCAATACCATTGCCTATACTGCCACAATCATTATGTCAATGGTCAATCCAGATATCCGATATTCCCTCTCTCTGAAAAAAGTCGCACATTACCCCTCTGGACAAAGGAGGCAATTCAATAGACATTAATAACTTTAGACCTATAGCAATCTTATCTTCCCTTGCCAAAATACTTGAAAAATGTATTGAAAAACAATTGCTAGACGATCTCCTACACAAAATGGCTTCTATCCTTCCCATAATGTTAGCACTGCCCTTCTAACCTATATAGATATTATCAATAAAGCTAGAGATAATGGCAAACTAGTCTCTTCCTTATTTCTAGACTTGTCTAAAACCTTTGACACAGTTTGTCACATCAAAATTCTACTTCAAATGTCCTCACTAGGTCTCTGTCAGACCACCCTTCTATGGTTCAAAAGCTACCTGTCCAGTAGATATCAATCAGTAAAATGGTACCCTGCACTATCTCCTTATCTCCCCGTCATCACCAGTGTACCAGAAGGCTCTATCCTTGATCCCCTCCACTTTAATATTTTCATCAACACCCACTATACTTCCACACAACAGGCCACCCTAATACAATACACAGATGATTCCACTCTCATCTACACATCTGACATCATGGTACACCTCCAAAAAATTACTCAGGAAGCTTTAATAGCCACTGAAACATGGCTTCATCACTCACAACTTATGTTCAACCCAAAAAAGACCAAACTACTACTTTTTTTTTCACAAATCCCTTTCTCATGAAAAACTAAAAATTTAAAGTCCTCTCTCTTGATAATCCAGCAAGGGGTGATAGTGTATGATAATCTTATATTAAACCTGCATATACAAAATTGCATAAGAAAAACTCATCAAGAATTGGTGATGTTTTACAGAGCCAAAAACTTTCTCATCAACGCAACTAAAACCACACTACTTATCTCCTCCCCACACTTCTTTATGGAGTTCCCATCCTTTCTAACTTCCAGACATCACTAAAATTAAAACTTGAACAATGCTATAACAAAGTTGTCTAAATTTGAAGAAAATACCCCTCAGAACTCACCACTGTATAGCACTGAAAAGCCTAAATTGTTTAACTTCCACATCAACTAACATATGCAAAACTTCTTACCACCTATAAAATTATCCAACTTCCTCTGCCTGTCCAGCACTTAAAAAACATTCTACACAACTATGTTCCAAGTCGCTCATTGCAATCCATTGACCAAAAACTTCTGTATGTCTACAAACCTAGAAAATCTGCTGGGCATTGTCTATACTTGTACAAGGTTGCTAAGGACTGGAACACCTTACCTGTATCCATCAGGTCTATACCCTCCCATCTTTCAAAACCACTCTGAAAGATGTCCTAGCTAAAATCTGGCTATGTTCTTGCTCAAAACCAGGATAAACCATATCCCTAAATGTGAAAATGTACCTTTTCATTCCTTACACCTTCTTACTCTCCCTTCGTCACTTACTTCCTTACTGCTATCTAATTATCTCCCGTGATTTTTTTCTCTAAATATACCATAAGCCTGTTTTCCCTCACTTCATGTTGCAGTTCATATTTGTATTAGACTAACTTACCTTTAATTTCTCTACAAACTGTTTAACATTTCTCTAAGTATTTAATGATTGTCATATACCTTGTATCTCTTCTTAACCAATATTTTTATATTATGTCTAATTTGCTATAATTATTTAAATGCAGATGCTTTTGTTTTATTTTTGAAGACTGTAAAATGATTATTCTTAAAATGTTTTGTAATAATTTGGAGCTTTTCTCCCTGGGCCTTCGCTGAAAATGGGCTTCTACTCAGTTGGACTTTCCAATTCTCGGTAATCACATCAATAAATAAATAATAACACTTAATGGACATGTGGTATTACAGAAAATACTATCAGGTTCAGTGCTTTCATGCCACACAAGTGGCATAACTCCATCCCCTAAATACTTCCACACTGAATATATTCACTTAAAGATTAATGTGTTTTACAGTAAATGTAAAGTTACCCCAATGAGCAGTGATCCTACAACAAAAATATTTTATTTGAAGAAATGGGTCACAGTTTCTGGAATCCCATCATTCCCTTCAACTCTCTCTGACTTTGTTGAATGTCCCCTAATGTTGCTTTATATTGCTGCCCTGTACTTCAAAACATTGTTTTTCTGGTAAATCACTGAGGATTAAAGTCAGTCGGTATTGCCAAATATTAGAATTCATAGTTCATATTGTTCAGAAATTGCATTTTGACATAAAACTCTGTGTTCTAGTAATGTTTTAAATGAATTAGAGTAATATTTAAACATTGTCCTGTATTTTGGGGCTTAGTCCCCACTGTTACATGTCTCATGTATTCAAATGAGACACTGAGGCATGGAATGTATTTAAGTCATTTATTGTAAATAAACACATCAGGAGCTGTAACTGGAACATATACTTTGAAATTCATAAGCTTACTGACTGACTCATTACTTCTAACACACTCACATTTGCATGTCCATTCAAGCTTACATTCACACTGGCTGACTACACAAAATGGCATTGATTTCACAGGTGCTCAGTAACTTATGCGCACATGCTATCTACCTACAGTGAGTGACTAGGTACATATACACACTGACCTATATCCTCCCTTTTTAACTTTATTTGACATGCAAAATAGGAGAACAAAGATGTTTTGAGAGCTAGACAATATATCAACATTTTAACAAACAAAACTGAGTTCAAGTCTAAGTCGTTGTGTATTTTGGATTCAGTCTGGAAATTCTACCTAATCTAGTAACATAAAAATTCTGACTGGGTTTAGCGATGGTGACAGTATCCGAGGATTCTTCCACAACTAGAACATCAGAGATTATGTCAAAATTATTTGAAAAAAGTACACTGTCCTTTTGAATTTGTACAGGTGTAGAGTCACTTTGGGAATTAGCGTCACTGGCACAGGCAATCTGCTGGTCACTGGTTCGGAGACAAGTACACATGAACACATGTCTATGATTCCATTTGAAATCCATTCCTTCCGATTGTATGATGTAAGATCTCAGTTCCTCACAAATTTTCTTTACAATTCCCACACGGCCATATCCTTTGGATGTTTGCATTCTCAGAACTTCTCCTTGTAATAATGGTCTAAGGGTTTTACTGGTCTTATTGTAATACAACTTTTGTGACTGACATTTTCTTGAAAGTTGAGCCTTGACCACTCTGTTGTTTTTTGCATTTGACACTAATAATTGTTTACTGAGTGGAAGAGTTGTTTTAGTCTGTCTGGACATTAATCTCTGAGCAGGTGAACCAAGCAAGATGTCTCAAGGAATGTTTCTGAGATTGAGTAAGTTAAGGGAAACATCAATACCATCTCTCTTGGATTTCTCCAAGTGTCTTGCACTCTGAACTGCACATTCAGCTAATCCATTGGCTTGTGGATACTCAGGACTACTAGCAACATGAACAAAGTACGACATTTCAGCAAATTTCTTGAACTGCTGACTAGTAAACTGTACACCATGTCAGACATGACTTTGTGCAGACTACCGTGGACAAAAATAATGTCTCTTCAATTTTGTAATGACTGTGTTGGACATTAAGTTAGGAAGTAGGTCAATTTCAAACCAGTTTGAATAAGAGTTTCCTAACACTAAATAATGTTGACCATTCCATTCAAAAATATCTCTGGCAACCGTTGACCATGATAATTCAGGAATTTGATGTAGCTGAAGTGGTTCTTTTTGTTGATGCAGTTTGGTGCTGTTGCAACTTGAACATGCTAGAGTTTCCTTCTCTATATCTTCGGACATAGAAGGTCAAAATACCATGCCTCTTGTCCTTCTTTTGGTTGAATCATTACCTGGGTGACCATGATGCAAGATTTTGATATATTCCTGTTGTAATGCTTTAGGAATTACCACTTTTGGACCTTTCATGATTATTACATCTTCCATCATCAGTTTGTCTCTGTAAGGAAAATACTGCTGAATGTCAAGTGGTAAACTGGTTTGTCATGTTGGCCATCCTTGACTGATAACATTTTCAACTTCTGTAGAATTGGATCTGAAGCTGTGTTATTTCTTAGTTCATCAAGGTGTGATGACGAAACATTTCTGACTTCCATGACTTCAAAGTCTGTTGTTTCATTTTCATGCTGCTCTGTTTTTTGTCTGGGTGCACGTGATGAAGCATCAACAACACACAAGTGTCTGCCCTTTTTGTAAACAATACTGCAATTGTACTTTTGCAATTTTAACATCATATGTTGCAATTGAGTTGGGGCTGTATGCATTGGCTTTTTTAAAATTGTCACTAGTCGTTGGTTAACACTCTACTTGGATAGGTTTGCCATAAATATAATCATTGAACTTCAAACATGCAAAAACTACTGCCAAAGGTTCTTTCTCAATTTGTGCATAACGCATCTCTGAGTTAAAGTTCTTGACACATAGTCTACTGGTATGCCCTCTTGAAGAAATGCTGCACCAAGGCCATACTTTGAAGCATCACAAGAAAGAGTTACAGGTTTGTGAACATCATAATATCTCAATGTTGGAGAACTGGCAATTTTGTGCTTCAGAATATCAAATGCTGTTTGGTGTTGTTCCAACCAGAACCAGTGTACATTTTTGTGTGTCAACTGATGTAATGGGGCAGAAATCTCATTCAAGTCTGGGACGATCTTTCCTAAATAGTTGACCAAAGGTTACTATGGGGTTTTGGGAGTTAAACTGTTTTACCCCATTCACAGTGGCTTGCCATTGTAAGAATTGATTAAAACTGTACTGTACTGGGATTAACTGGAAACTGAAATGAGACTGAAACGAAAGTCTGTATCTGTTAATTAACCAAACTCGTGCTGAACAGGTGCCAGTCTCTCTTTTATGGGCCAAGTCTTGTGTACTTATCAGAATGAAATTTCCAGACACTGCAGATTATTTAATAAGGCTTTATTAGATGTTCACAATATCCAACAGTGCTGATAAACAATAACAGTTTAAAAATGCTGGAATGCTGGTTAGTAATAACAGTGCTGTTAAATATATCCAATGTTTCTGCACATTATTCTGATTGTCCTCAATTAGAGCATCTTTTGTGTAGTGACATGCGTGAATGGGCGTTCCTTCGTTGAAGGTTGTGCGTTAGGCCCGGCAAGCCAGTACGTAAAAATCTACTGCCAATCATTAGCGGACCGGAGTTCCGCTGAAGCGACCCCTAACCGGGAAAAGCCAAAAGACACAAAAAAAAAATTCTGATTGCCCTGAATGGTGTAAACTGAAACAGTCTTTATTTGACCTGTCTTCTGTTCTCAGGCGCAAGTGTCTGTATTGTAGCTTCCTTTCTGAAATGCTGGATATTTAATCTTTTCTGTATGTCATCTGTATGTCAGGTTGAACTAACTGACTGACTGACTTCCCTAACTGTATCTGAACTATATTTTAATAATAACAAAACCCTGTAATGCTTTACACGCCTTCTTATCCTTGGTTCTCAGGCCTTGTCTTGCATGTGCCTTATTTAACATTCCATTAAAGAACGTTCTGCAGCTAGCAAGATTGTATCTTTCCCTTGAGAAAAGAACATTCTGTATTTCTGTATTTTCTGCACATTTTATGCTTATCTTTCCTTTCTAATGAACTGTCTTTCTCTGAAACTGAATGCATACATGTCTGATTCCATATTTCAGTGCTTATTCTACCTAAATGTACTATAGTGAATTTACTGAGAATAACTGTCTTATCTAAAATGTCTGACATGATATATATTTTACCTTTTAGTCTGCATAATGCCTAATAACTACTTTAAAATAGAGGTCCCTAATCTAACACCTACAAAACATTGTAGAGATGTGACATTCTTTGGAACTGTCATCTCAAAAATTGCTGCTTGCTTAGACAGATCTGGTTATAAGCCAAAGCTGGAAAACAAATGACCCATATAAGTATCTTCTTTCAGTTTGAATTTACATTTCTGAGGATTCAGTTTAAGATTTACTTCACATGCACGGTCTAGAACTTTCCTGAGATTTCTATCATGTTTGTCTTCACCATAGCCTCCAACAATAATGTCATCTACTATAACAGCAAATGGATAACCAGAAAAAAATTGTTCCCTGGCATGTTGAAACACTTCACTGGCATAACTGATTCCAAATGGCATTGTCAAAAATCTGTATCTACAAAATGGCCTACTGAATGTAGTTAACAATGAAGATTTGTAATCCAGCAAAAATTGCCAAAATGAGCTTTTTGCATCTAAGACTGAAAAAACTAAGAATAAAATGGCTGGCACCTGCCAAAGGTGGATAAGATAAAAAGCCAAACTTCGTGAAACAACCACAAACACCACCACAGACTGCGATGTTCTTTAATCACAAAAAGTACATGTAAAATGGGTAAAACCCTAAAAACAAAAGAAACGAGGTAAAATCCCCTGATACTTCATCAACGATAAGCGCTTTTGGATTAACCTTCTTCAGATCGTAATGAATGAAGTGGGAAAACACTTAATAAAGTCATTGGTGACCAATCAAAAGGTAGCTTTAGGCCAACTCCCTCCACTCAATCGAATCAGAAATGAACCATTGAAAATGTGTAAATATGCATGCGTCTTCTGTTCTAACCAATAGCCATTAGTAACCAATCAAAGGTAACAGTGGGACAGCGCCCTCTTCTCAGATAGAATCAAAAAGTGAGCCAATGAAAATGTGTGGATGTGCATGCTCCTTCTATTCTAACCAGTAGTAGGTCTTCTATTTTTCAGTATAGGACTCAATGGAACAATTGCATTTAAACCTGGAGGCTTGTCTCCTCTCAGATTTATAATCCATTTAATTTCATTCCTTTCTGTAGCATTAGTAATGCCACCTTGTCTCATTCCAACATGGGTATTTTCCAAAACTTTGAAATAAAACCAATGTGCTGGGAACTGCTTGATGTGAACTGCGAGGCAGTTTTTCAAGTCACAGTTCTAAATATCACAGAGATGCCTCAAAACTCTGTTTTTAAAACGTTGATTATTTTTGCCCACATAATATGCAGGACATTCTGATCATGTGGCTAAGTATACTACTTGAGAGGTGTTGCAATCTGCTGTGCAAGAAAATTTATGACTAATTTTACTAATGGGATGGATGAAAGTGTTGCTAGTATCTATACTGTTACAAGCTGAACATCTACCACAATGAAAGGTCCCCATCTTCTGTCTTATAGGAACATTTTTCATGCCATCTTTCAAGCATAAGAGATGTTTCAGATTCTTTTTGTTTTTAAAAGTGAATCTAGGCATCTCACCAACGATCTCACAAATTTTGGCATCTTGGGTTAAAATAGGCCAAAATTTCTTAATAACTTCACAGACTTCCTGGCAATCATTAGTATATGTTAAAGTGAAGTTTAGAGGGCCTTAGCTGAATCCTTCATTCGATCTTCTAGTTGAAGCATTATCGGTCCTAGACATTATTGGAGCCCCTTCATTCTTCCTTAGACGAACATATTTGTCCTGTTGCAGGGAAATATCTTTAACAGAATAACCTCTATTATTGAGGTTTCTTTGTAAGAACTGGACTTCTTGTTCATAATCAGGTTCTTCCGTACAAAGTCTGGATACTCTGGTGACTTCATTCTTCATGATGTTTCTAGAGACATGCCTGGGATGCATGCTACTTCTATGCAAATAATGATTTTTCCAAGTGTCCTTTCTATGTATCCTGGTTCCAATTCCTTTATTATGGTTGCTAAAAAGTGTAACATCCAATAAATCTATGCTGGTATTCGAATACTGTGTGGTGAACTTCAAGAAAGTGGTGGTTGCATTCAAATATGAAATGAATGACAATAATTGTTCCTCCTGTCCATTCCAGATGAGTCCAATGTCATCCACAAAGCGTGCATAATACACTAAGTTCTTGAACCATGGGTTTGAATGTATCAAAACTTTTGTTCTTTCCCAGTCAGCTAAGACCAAGTCTGAGTAACTGTTTGCACATGGTGTTCCCATGGCTACTCCCCAACGTTGCCAGTAATAGTTCTTACCATAGCAAAAAATATTATTTTCAAGTACCATCTCAAGCAAGCTGCAAATAAGCTCCACATCAAGACTGCGAGCATGCATGCTAATGTAGTCTCTTATAGACTCAATCCCAGTGTCATTTGATATAGATGTGAAAAAACCGCAAATATCCAAGGTTACTAAAAAAATATCAGGATATTCTTTCAAATCAACCACCCTCAGCTGTTCTAATAGCATGTTGGTGTCTTTAAATACTGTGGGTATAGTTAATAAGGGAACTTGTAGTTGTTTTTCCACATACATTGAGAGAGTTTCAGTTACCCAACCACGTCCTGATACAATAGGATGTAAAGGAGGGTTTAAGATGTATTTATGAATTTTAGGAAGTCCACTTATAGATGGTATCATGGGGTGTGCTGTCTCAAAGAATTCAAAAAGCTCTTGGTTTATTCTACCTTGCATCATCAAATCAAATAATTCGTCTTTTATTCTAGCAATCTTAATATTAAGTTCTGTCTTATTGATCTTCTGGTAGGTTTTCTCATCTTGTAGCATTTTAATCATAGAATCATAATACCAGCTAGCATCAAGTACAACAATGGCAACTCTTTTGTCCAAAGGTTTAATAACGAGATCCTGATTTCTCTGAAGATCTAAGAAGGCTTTTTTCTTTTGTTTAGTAATGTTATAAAAATGTGACAGACCTGAGTGGTCTTGCCTCGGTTTCTCTACTTCCCCTTCACAGAGCTTAATAAAAAGTTCAACCACTGGGGGATTCACAGGAATGAAAGAACTCAGTTTCTTTGGAAATGGACCAGGTACCATTGTTTGATTCCCAAATATGCCTTTTAACGATACATTCCTGCCAAAACATTTAGCTATTACTGAAAATTCACTTAAATCAGATGAAAGTGAAGGAATAAATGTTAAGCCTTTGTTCAAAAATGTTGTGTTCTTCATTCAGAGAAAATTTGGATAAATTTAGTACTAAGGAATTTTTGAGAGAAGTGCTTACAATGGTTTCTTTCTTTTCCTGTCCTGGCTGTTTGATCTTGGATTCCTCTGCCAGGACTGTTTCAGAAAAAATGTTAAATTAGGTACAATGGGAGCATGTACTGCTCCTAGTTTTGGTATGGTTCCCGAATTTGAAGTGCTAGGCATTTGAGAACTCTCAGCTACTTCACTTCGTTGTTCCATGCCCATATTCATGGATAAAGGAGTAGGTTCTTCTTACCTTACTTCTTGAGTGTGCAAATGCAATGGCTCACCTGGAGCTGAGGTTATATTGCTATTTAATGCTTGAGTATTATAAGGTATTTTGCCTGCATATTGTCTCTTTGCATAAGATGTTCTGTCTTCTCGCGGCCATTCAAACATTCTTCCATGCTTGAAATCGGAAACATCTCTTAGCAGTTTCTGCATTTTCTGTGCCTTTAACTTGCTATCATATAAATTTAAGTTGAATTGCAGAGACTCTAATTTATTCAAGCAAGAGTCTGACAAATCCATCTTTTCTAGTTTGGCTTGTTTTGTTCTTATTTGCTGTGCAAGTCTTTCTTCATCCGGTCTGAAAAAATATACTAATAGTTGTAAATATCTGAAGCCAGTTTCAAGATTTATGGCTTGCCACTTCGCAAGCAAATCCGGATATTTATTTCCATAACTAGGCAGAATGAAGTCACCAGAGTATCTAGACTTTGTACAGAAGAAGCTGATTATGAACAAGAAGTCCAGGTCTTACAAAGAAACCTCAATAATAGAGGTTATTCTGTTAAAGATATTACCCTGCAAAAGGACGAATATGTTCGTCTAAGGAAGAATGAAGGGGCTCCAATAATGTCTAGGACCGATAATGCTTCAAATAGAAGATCAAATGAAGGACTTGGCAAAGGCCCTCTAAACTTCACTTTAACATATACTAAAGATTGCCAGGAAGTCTGTGAAGTTATTAAGAAATTTTGGCCTATTTTAACCCAAGATGCCAAAATTCGTGAGATCATTGGTGAGACACCTAGATTCACTTTTAAAAATAAAAAGACTCTAAAACATCTCTTATGCTTGAAAGATGGCATGAAAAATGTCCCTATAAGACAGACGATGGGGACCATTTGTTGTGGTAGATGTTCGGCTTGTAACAGTATAGATACTAGCAGCACTTTCATCCATCCCATTAGTAAAATTAGTCATAAATTTTCTTACACAGCAGATTGCAACACCTCTCAAGTAGTATACTTAGCCACATGTTCAGAATGTCCTGCATATTATGTGGGCAAAAATGATCAACGTTTTAAAAACAGAGTTTTGAGGCATCTCTGTGATATTCGGAACTGTGACTTGAAAAACTGCCTCGCAGTTCACATCAAGCAGTTCCCAGCACATAGGTTTTATTTCAAAGTTTTGGAAAATATCCATGTTGGAATGAGACAAGGTGACATTACTAATGCTACAGAAAGGAATGAAATTAAATGGATCATAAATCTGAGAGCACACAAGCCTCCAGGTTTAAATGCAATTGTACCATTGCTTCCTATACTGAAAAGTAGAAGACCTACTATTGGTTAGAATAGAATGAGCATGCACATCCACACATTTTCATTGGCTCACTCTTTGATTCAATCTGTGAAGAGGGTGCTGGCCCAATGTTACCTTTTGATTGGTTACTAATGGCTATTGGTTAGAATAGAAGAAGCATGCATATTTACACATTTTCATTGGTTCATTTCTGATTTGATCTGAGAGGAGAGAGTTGGCCTAAAGCTACCTTTTGATTGGTCACCAATGACTTTTTTTAAGTGTTTCCCCCCTTCATTCATTACAATCTGAAGAAGGTTAATCCGAAAGTGCTTATCGTTGATGAAGTATCAGGGAATTTTACCTCGTTTCTTTTGTTTTTAGGGTTTTACCCATTTTACATGTACTTTTTGTGATTAAAGAATGTCGCAGTCAGTGGTGGTGTTTGTGGTTGCTTCACGAAGACTGAAAAAACAGTGGAATTTGGCATGAGAGTGGCTACCTCTTCTACTGTACACACTGGATGATGAGGACACTTAAGTGCTTCGTTTAAGTCTCTTGGATCGATACATATTATAATATCATCTGAGCTTTTCTTATGAGCTATGACCATGGAGGATACCCATTCATTTGGTTCTGCTACTGGAGTAAGGACACCTAAATGCACAATTTTGTCTAGTTCTGCTTTTTCTTTACTCTGCATTACTACTGAAATCTTCTGTGCTGGTCTGACAACTTGACCTACTTCATGGTTTACCTTCATGGAATATGTAACTGGAAGTCTACCAAGCTCGTCTTTGAAAATATCAGCCTGTCCATTAAAAATATTCTGTGTAAAACTATCATTGTTACTCATACTTATATGGTGAACCTCTTTATTAAATGAAATCCGTCCCATTCTCAGACTGTCTTTGAGGCCTAACAGTGACTGTAGGAGTCTTCTGACTACATAGAACTGCAAGTCATAGCTGTTTCCAGCAGAATGGTATGAAAGGACTACTGTGCTATCAGTTTGAATCTCTTCACCACTGTAAGCAACTAGTTTTACACACTTTGCTGACTCAAGTTTCTCACTAGCTTTTACTTTAGCAAACATTTGCGCTGACATAATGGTGCACTTAGATCCTGCATCTACTGTAAGGTCTACATGTTTCCCATTAATTTATACAATACAAAATATTTCGCTTTTTGCTGACAACTTATAGTCTACTGTATTAATTGTTTCATTGATCACAAAGACACCACACACAGCTCACAGCTCTTGGAGTTTGCTACAATCTCTATCTGATTTACTTCCTTCTTCGGATACTCTCTCTTAATTTAAGTCTGCAACACTTTAGACTTGCCAAGCCTTTTGAAATGATTCCACTTTTTACATTTGTGACATTGCTGACCAAAACCTAAACACTTTTCCCGCTTAGGTTCATGACTGCCTCCACAATTGTGACAGTTAACATGAAGTTGGGTATGGCACCCTTTGGTTTATATTTCTTTTTCATCGTAACTTTCTGCTGTACACTATCAACATTCTCACTAGCAGACACTGCAAATATGATTTTCTCATTTGTAAGCATATTTGTATGCTTTTCTGTCATCTTATATATTTGGCAAATCTCAATGGCTTTGCTCAATGTTAATTCACTATCTCAAAGCAGAATTTTTCTCACTGCATTATTATTAACACCACATACAAGATATCCTTTTATCAACTCATCTCTTAGATCACCAAATCTGCAAGTGTTTGCTTAGTTTCTTAAGTCAGCAGTATATGTTGTAATAGTTTCACCAGGCTTTTGATTTCTTATGTAAAATGTATGCCTTTCCCTTGTAATATTTGTTTGAAGGTTATGCATTTCTCTAAATTTACATTTTAATTACTCAGGGTCTTCCCGCGTTTCAGCCTCTATCACAATATGGCAATTCACCCCCTCCCCTGCATACATGGCAGGTGCATACACAAATGAACGCTCTAGCTCAATGGCTTCTGAGCCAGCTAAATAGAGAAATATAAATGCTTTTGTACATGCATCTTTATCAGAAAATGCAGCCTATATGATAAAGTCATATTCGTGCTCAAACACTCGCCAGTTCTCAGCAATTTATTATCAAACACCAGTGGTTCAGATCTGCAAAATCCCTCTGCCATAACAACAAATTGCTTTTAAACATAAATATAGACCTGGTACTTGTAATTTTTCTCAAATGCACAACTATCTCTCCGAAAATGCTTTATTTTAACACTGCAAATATCTTGAACACTCCAAACACTTCGGACACTTTGAAAAACCTTAGTTACTGCGAAAAAGTCATACATTGCGGAAAAATTTGCACATTTTACCTTTTCAAATAGTGTAAACACTTCAGAGATTATTTGAAACACTTTAATCATTATGTCACTATTTCAGACATTTCAAATATCTCAGAAATAATTTTGAACAATTTGAATGCTATGCCACGTTTGGTAACTGAAAATCATTTAAAGCTAATTTAAGTACCTTCAAATAACCCCTGACCTGTTTGCGAGTTCATTCCTAAATATTACTCCACTTCTAACTGCGTGCCTCATGGTTTGTGAGCTGCTTCAACTTTGGATCCCATTCTGACAGCATGTTGCATGTCTTATGTATTCAAATGAGACACTGAGGCATGAAATGCATTTAAGTCATTTATTGTACAAACACACATCAGGAGCTGTAACTGGAACATATACTTCAAACTACATATGCTTACTGACTGACATATTACTTCTAACACACTCACATATGCATCCCCACTCAAGCTTACAATTCACACTGGCTGACTACACAAAATGACACTGATCTCACACATGCTCGGTAACTTATATGCATGTGCTAGCTAGCTAGTGGCCAACTAGGTACAATATACACACCGATCTACACCCACTCCCTATTATTTTGGTTTTGTCCATGAGTTTTAAACAAAGTACTTGAGAGCTGTTATTCCAAACAGTTCTTTAAGGGGATAGCTATTGTTACAGGTTAGCTTCAGTAGCCACTCCCCCCCTCTCAGATTGACAATATTGTTAATGACTATTGTGTCAGCCTTTTGACACTAAGAAATACCTACTTCACAGCTTGAGCAATGAGTGTCATTTCTAACTTGCCTGTTTTTTTCCACTCTACGTCTTGTTATAGGACAGTTCACCATCAAGGAATGTCTGGGTTGGGGGTTGGCATAATGTTTAAGGTATTTGCTTTAGAGACACAAAGTACAGGATTTGATTCTCACTCTTGGGAGGAATGACTAGGCTTAAAAAGCTCCCTGAGGTTGTTAGCCTAGTAATTACCAATGAGCCAATGTCAGGTCCACATTATAATCATCTTTTTACATGCATGCAGCCCCCCCAAAAAATGTTTTCAGTTTAATAACTGTAGACCACAAAAATCCTTGTGGTCATCCACATTCACATAAGACACTTTAGAGCCTGTTACACTGCTTGACAAAGATAAACAAAAGAGTGGACAGTGGATGAGTATCTGGGTATCTACAGTGTGGTGTGCTGGGGCAGAGGTGAATGGGGTTGCTCAGATGATGTGTTGATAGTCACAACTCTTGCAGATGTTCTTGCACTGTGCGTGTTTCTCCACTGGGCTTCTTCTCCAAGGAATGTCCCTGGCATGATCCACAGATGACACAGAGTGTGTTGGGATCCATGAGCATGAAAATAGGTTGTTGCACTAGCAGATTCAATGCATACATACATACAATGAAATACTTGGTACTGTGGGACCTAGACCATCTCCTTACCATCCCATGACTGGCTTCTCCACTGGAAGTACAAGAGGATCTGACGCAAGAATGATAATGCCTGCTGTGTGCAGCTCCACATGGATATCTGGAAGATGGAGACTCCCCACAGTGCCTGTCCAAAATGCTATATAAATAGACAAAGCTTTCTCTGAGATCATTACACCATCCATGTACCACACTGACCACCTCTGCAATAGCCATGATGCATTAGTCTGTGCCTGTATGACTGCTTTGAACAGTTGTATAAAAGCCATGGAGACACTGACATCATAGGTGAGGCAGGAAGCAAGGTACTGACAGCCACTGGCACACCAGCCCCTACTTCTGTCCCCACCCTCATGGGAACTGTCATTGCCCACTATTGTCTGGGATGTTGGGGATGATGGTGTGCCCTAGGCTCTAGTGTCTGCCAACTCCTGTCCTACAACAGCATTCTGTGACCAAGAGGTGGGTTGTACAGGCAATGGTGCTGTGTCTGTGGAAGAGGAGGTTACTATGCCTGCCTCAGTGTTTGCGCCTGACAGTGGCACTATGGCCACAGACTGTGCCATGTTGTGGCTGCCACCATTTTATTTATTATTTATTTTATTTACATTTGTTTACTGGGAAATTCCGACTGGACACAGGTCCTTTTTCAGCGGATGCCCAGGGAGAAAAGCTCTACCTGGGGCTTCACTCACTGACATCCATGGTGGTGGGTGAAGTTGTGTGCCAGTGTCAAGCCCTCCATTAGATATGCAGGAGAGGTCTTGCACTCCAGACAGAAATATTAAGAACTCTTCTGTATCTGTTAAAATGATTGTATAGGTAGATTACCACCTGTGACCATCTGATTATGTGTGAGGTTAGTTGCCTTGATGTAGCCATGATAGATTATATCAGTGATCCCATGGCATACGTGATTTTGTGATCTGTTATGGTCAAGGACCACATTTACCTGTATAACAAGGTCCTGTTATAGAAGGATTGACTGGCTATGTTTAAAGAAGGCCTGCAGTAAGATGTCTGTCTCTTCTTGGGAGAACTTCTACATTCTACAAATCTTAAGCTGTTGGTGTCTGATGTCTGATGTATTCACATTACAGTACCACGCTGCACAGTTCGCAGATAGCACAAACTGTGGAAAACTTAGAACAGGGCAAGAGACACTTCTAAAGGTCACTGCCATGGGGCAGCTGTCTGTAACTGTTTGCAGGTGTGCCTCTGCAACACTACACTGCATGGCATATACCTGTAAAATCTGTCATTGTGGTGTAAGCTGCTTTCTGCATCTTTACATGTGTTCTGTGCATTATGGCCCCACTAGATCACACATAGAGCCTCCAATAAAACATGAATGGCTACAACTGTGATCATGTGCAACCTGTCTATTTTACCTGGCAGGGGTCTACACAATCATTTATCATCTTTTTATCATCCTATTCCCATTTATCATTTATCATAAATCAATGTACCTGTATGTTTTTGCTGTCTCTTACCCTTACAATGACAAGCAGTTTTAAACAAACAGCATGTATAGTAATAGCATGGCCATTGTCCACTCATGCTTGGTCCTAGGCTTTTGCTAATGAGCAGTACAACATAAGACCCACTACCAGCCTTTCCTGATTATCTCATTTTCACCCTGTGTTATGTCCCTCAGGTGGTGTGGTATATGAACATGGACACATACATGTATGTACAAGTAAGCAAACACCACCCAACCAAAACATTAAGTTGCAAATTTCATACACCTCAGTCCATATAATTGCTATTGGTGTTCCTGACCAAAACATTAAGTTGCAAATTTCGTATACCTCAGTCCATATAATTGCTATTGGAGTAACTCCCCAAACTGACAAAAGAGGGAGAAACACATTTTGAAAAATAATTTCCACTCCCAAACAGCAGCACAGAGAAACATTCTGACAAGTACTTCCACCATTCAAATAGCAACATAAAGACACATGTTAAAATGAGCTCCTTCATGTCCTGGTAACAGCAGTACATATTCTGAAAAGCGGGGCATCTCAACCAACAACAGTGAGAAACATTCTGAAAAACACGACCCACAAAGCAACAAAAGAGAGGCACATGTTGGAAAGAAAGCAGCCCCCCCACAAATTCAATAACAGAGAGACAAATTTTGAAAAGCAATTCAAATCCACAATCAAGAGCAGAAGAAAACATTTTGAAAATCAATTCCATCCAACTCCATACAACAGGGGGAAATGTCTGGAAAGTAATTACCCACCTAGTTGGTAGGGAGACACATCTTAGAAAGCAATCTCAATCACCTCATTCTCCCACCCTCTATGGAAAGCATGCATACACTCCCTCCATCAAATATACTTCATGCTGTCATGTGGCAGTACACTTCATAGCCCAGTAGCAACCTCTTCTGTGGTTCCAGGCACACTCAGAAGTCAAATGTTGATAAACCCACAACAACAACAACAACAACACAAACAGCAGCATAACGGCAGGGACTTTACTCTTCTATTCTCCCAATGCAACCAGTCTCTAGCTCTTAAACATTTATAGTTTCATAAGTATATACTAGGCTAACGACCATCACGGCCTTTATAAGCCTAGCCGTGCAAGCCAACCCAGTAATTTCCCTATCTATCGTGGGTGTTTATTAGGATGGCATATGTTAATTAGGAAGTTTCTAGAGGTTATGAGGAGTTTGTTAGTTTGAGCATTACTGTCTACCTCTGTCTATTAGAGACATAGAAGCCAGACCTGAGGTGAATTTCTGATTTCCCATCCATTTGTCAAGGTTATACTTAAATAAGGTTAGGGATGGACTCTACTTCACATTGATGGTGAGCCTGTTCCAGAGCATTGGGAGTCTCTGAGACACATATCTGTCTGTAGTTTGCTTTGGAATAGTTCCTAAGTGTTACAGGGTTTGCTGGAGTTACCAAACTAATTTTAATTTTGAAGGGGACAGCTTTGTGGTCTGACCTCATCAGAGAGGACGTGGCATGGAAGGAGGGGGGTGCAGTGCTCTTCCTTATTGGTGAGTACTTGCTTCAGTATGTTTGAACTGCTGGTGGGTGTGCGCCCTATCTGGTAAAGGGTATTTGTGCTAATAAAGTGCAGGAATTGTGCCTGTAAGTATGAGGCAGTGTATGTTTCCCAGTCTATAGAGGGATAATTAAAATCTCCCATGAATAGGATATTTGGTTTAATGGTGAGTGTTTCCAGTAAGTGTAGGTATGAGCTAAGGGATTCTAGGGACATAGAAGGTGACCTATAGCTTGCTAGGATATGGTATGCGACTTTGTCTATGGTGATTTGCATGTGGATAAACCCAGGGTCTTGTCCTGTTTAACCAACCTAGAGGTACACTTTTTGCTAATATCGATTGAGATTCCTCCACCTTTTGTCCCTGTTTGTACAGCTGATGGTCTACATGTGTGGAAGGCACTGAAGCCTTGCAGTGCCAGAGTATTTTCTGTAGATTTAAGCCATATCTTGGTAATGGCACCCATATCTGTATTCTCTAGAGTGAGAAGAGCTTGTAGGATATGGCGTTTCTTGTTTAACCTTCTAGTATTGAGCAGTAACACCTTTAGGTTTAGGTTTATTGGGGTTTTACTTGCTATGTTGGTAGGTTTGTCGATTTGGCATTGCCTAAAAAAGGTTCTAAGGGGTGGATAAAATTTTATCCAATATTTGGAAGCCTAGAGGAGATAGGTGCAAACCATTCTTTGCAAAGTAATGTTTTTTTAACCATGATCTGTCATACTGACAGATGTTGAATCCTCCTAGAAACACACCAGAAACTAATTATTGAAGTCAATCATCTTTTGTTCATTCTGTGGCATCATCCTTGGTGAAGGTAGAATGCTGCTAAATACAAAGCCCATACCTGCCTGAGACACATATTCAGAGAGATCAACAATGTCTCTTTTCATATAGTCCAGGGAAGTACATGTCAGGTCATTAATTCCCACAAGCACTATGATGAAATCATAGTGGTACCTGTTTTGTAGTGACTTGAAAGCATGCGTACCTGTTTTGTAGTGACTTGAAAGCATGCGTACCTGTTTTGTAGTGACTTGAGTGCATGCGTACCTGTTTTGTAGTGACTTAAAAGCATGCGTACCTGTTTTGTAGTGACTTGAGTGTGTGTGTGCCGGTTTTGTATTGACTTGAAAGCATGCGTAGCTGTTTTGCAGTGACTTGAGTGCATGCATACCTGTTTTGTAGTGACTTGAAAGCATGCTTACCTGTTTTGTAGTGACTTGAGTGCATGCATACCTGTTTTGTAGTGACTTGAGTGCATGCGTACCTGTTTTGTAGTGACTAGAAAGCATGCGTACCTGTTTTGTAGTGACTTGAGTGAGTGCGTACCTGTTTTGTAGTGATTTGAAAGCATGCGTAACTTGGCAGATCTTGGAATCAGACTAGCAACTAGCCATTATCTTCTCCTTGTTCAGTCTAGTGAGTAGAGCATCTGTGTGTCTTACAATGGAGGTCCTTATGAAAAGAGTCCTGAGTAACGTGCTTGTTTGCCATATGGGGTTTGCTCTTTGGGCTTCACTGGGTGTAGGCATTTGTGTGGTGTTTGGTGCTGCTTTTGGTGAGTGCTTTGGAGATTGCTGAGGATAGGCAATCCCATTTATAGGCTTAAAAGGTCTTTGAGGTTTGTGTAGATTTTTAGTGCCTCAGCATAAGTTGGTCTATGTGTGTGTGTGTGTGTGGTGGATACTATGTGGGTGGATGTAATGTATGTGATCTTGACAACCTTGCTTGTTTGCAAGATTTTTGTCTCCAGTGAAATTGTGTATGTGCATCTCTCACATATTGTGTTTGTTTCTTTAAGGATTAGATGGTTGTCTGTGAACATGAGACAATTGCTGCTTTGTCTCAGATACCAATATCAACCAAGCTGACTACAGAGGCATTTGGAAATTGCATATCTATGTTGTCCGGACCTGTATTTGGGTGGGCTACTGTAGATAATAGACTGGGTTATACAGAGATCTCCTTGGGTGGTCTCTGGGGTTTGGCACTAGACTAGGTTAGATGGTGCTGTTTAATGTACAGACCCTGCTCTAAGTGTGTCTCTGCACAGTGACTTTATTTTACCCACACTAAGTTACAGGTTTCAGTTCTAAGGGTAGTTTTATAGATAACATTTACTTTCTAGGTATTTCTGCCTGTACAGGACACTAGTAACCTCTTGATGAAATAACACCAAGAAAGATTGCTTGCAAGTGTAATGCTACAACAAAACAACTTAAACAAG
This sequence comes from Protopterus annectens, assembly GCF_019279795.1. Taxonomy (NCBI): domain Eukaryota; kingdom Metazoa; phylum Chordata; order Ceratodontiformes; family Protopteridae; genus Protopterus; species Protopterus annectens. The sequence goes on along the minus strand of NC_056739.1, from coordinate 1,698,987,732 downwards.
CTACCTTGACAAGACAATTTCAGGTATCAGAGATCTTTAGAATAATAATAATTTAAAGTCAGAATCAACAAATAAAGCAAAACTAAAGCAGTAGCACTCTAAACAGTTAACTGAAATGTAAACCAATAAAATAAATCTCTTATCTGACAAGGATGGAGGAGAAATAATTCAGAACTCCCAAGCAGCCTATAGGGCTACCAGTGGCTAGACTCAACAGGAAGAGCTGTCACAGAGGTGACTGACCTCTGACTGGATACAGCACGAAAGACAACTGTCAACCATCCTTATTCCCCATTATGGTATTCCCCTTCCTTGTGTTTCACTTCCTTCACTGAGCCCCACAAGAAATGTTTTATACATATATATATATATATATATATATATATATATATATATATACACACACACACACACACACACACACACACACACACACACACACACACACACACACACACACACACACACACGCACACAGATATATATATAGATATAGCTATCTATATATACTGGATTCTCCCCCCACCCACATCCCGGTGTTCCAGTGTTTCCTTTACTTTCACTTACCCTTCTGTGCAGTCCTCTGTTGGCTATTCCCCCCTCTAACTGTTCTACACATGCATTTTCTCCCTGTTAATAGTGAATTGGTAGGACCTTTGCTGAGAAGCCCATACTATGACTCTCAGTAGTTCTCACAGCAGTACAACCTTATGCGTGTGAATGAGAATGGTCACATATATTCCACATGCACACTTTGCGATCTTCGAGCATCACACTACGCTCCTCCTTGTATGGTCTCTGCAGTTTTTTGCCAGCACATTCACAGCTCATGTCCATCATGCTGAGTGGCTACTACGACTTTGTTAATCAGGTTACATCATGCTTCTTTGACTGGGCTAATTAGCAATTGCATGGTCATGTAATTAATGTTTTTGAATCATAGGGATGAACTGCTTTGCTTCTATATCATACTTTGCTTGTGTATGTCTTGTGATATATAGCCTTTATATTTTCCTTTGAAATATGTTCTGCTCCTGTATCTTTTATATGAGTAACATTTTAATGCGCTGTCTTGTTCAGAATATTAATGCAATTTATCTTATTTCACCTAATTGTTCTTGGTGAAGAAAAAAATTATGATGGTCAGATTATAGAAAAAAAAACATGCAAACAAATTATCTACTGAGCGACATATGTACCAGGCTGCACATAGATGTGAAAACATATTGTTTTGCTATTTTAATTTGCAGGAAACTTCTGTCAGTTTTAAATTTGCAAACACAAGGAAGCAGTTTAGTTCATAGCAGGTTACTATCTAATAAAATAATAAAACAAAATATATAAGCTTTTACATCAGAGAAACTCTTTCTCAAGTATTAATAATCAGCTCCACATTAAGCATTGTTTTAAATACGGGAGAGATCACATCAGCTGTATGTGCCCTGAGGCTGCTTCTGTTGTGTGACTGCATCTGATTTCTTCATATCAGATTTGCATACTTCTTGATTTTTGCTCTTATTTTATTACAGTTTGTTTAGTTTTAATATTTTGTTTTACTTTAAAGTTTTTTTCTTGGCATTTAAAAAAAACTCTTGGCTATGGCCACTTTTAAAATATTTGTTTGCCATTCAGTGACTGCAGAGGAATTAAATCTAGCTAGTTAGTGGGAGGAGTTGAGAAGTAGAATTTCTTACTTAAAGTAAGTAAAAGTAATGTCTTTCGGCTTTTCCCCTGCCGCCACAGTGGAATTCCGGTCCGCTAATGATTGGCAGTGAATTTTTACGGTGCCGAGTTGCCAGCCTGGTGCCCAACCTTCAAGGAAGGCACACCCATTCACGCTTGCACCTACCTGCATGTCTTTAACATCACTCAACCGTGGGGAGGCATGCAGACTCCACACAGAAGGTGCTCCAGCCGAGAATTGAATGGGAGAACCTCTTGCTGTGGGTCGACAACACTAACCGCTGCACCACCGCGGCCCTACTTCTTATTTAAAGTAAGCAGAACAGAAAAGTTGCAAGTGCTCTGAAATTATTGTTGTTGTATAACTGGACTGGATTTTTCTCACCCTCCCACCCAGTCCTGGTTGTACTTTTTAAGAAAAATTGCAAACAGCCATTTACCTTGAAATGACACATCTTGCCTTCATGTTCCAGGTGAGTAGAGAGTTCATTTGAAATCCCGATGATTTTTGCCTTTTTTCTTTGCTGCTTTTTAGTAAAAAAAAAAAATAATAATAATTTAAATTTACATGCTGTTTTTTTTGGGGGGGAGGGTGGGGCGGTTCCTGCATGCACAATAGTATGCTTCCAGATAAAGCATCATCACACCCAGCATCCTGGTGATGCAAATGAGTGGATGCTGTCATTTCCTTAGTGTTACTAAACAATCCTCATCCCCATAACGTTCTGCCAAAAAAAAAAAAAAAAGGAAGTTAAATTATTTTTCTACCACATTTGTGGATGACTACATGTCTGAATATGTGATTTTAATGTTTAACATTTATAAAGTCAGCCTGTAGCATCCTGCATTATGAAGCTGTCTGCAGTTCCTTAAAGATATATACAGTTAGGGATCTCTGGCTGACAGCTATGCATGAATACTGCTGGCAGTTCTGACTTACTTTAAAGTGAACTGAAAATGTTGTCAGAGTGCCTGCCAAGACAGAATGCTGAAGCAACTAGAGATATTAATCTGATAGGTATTCTAAGGTATTCTAAGACAGTTGCATTTTATTTCTTCAATTAAAACATCTGACTCAAAGTGTGCTCAACCGGAAGCCAGTCATTTACGTCACCATACTGGACGTGCACACAGCATCCAGCTAGTGTTGGAGGACGTGGTAACCATTGGTAGATCAGCATAAGCTATGTCAGATCTATTTTAAAGTTGATTTTTTTTATTAATTTCAAATATTCAAAGCTTCTCATGGGGAAGGTGTAACTGTGCAACAGTTCTGGAATGGAAACTTTACACAGACTTCCATTTTAGTGTATAGTCTTTAAACTCAGTTGTCCTTAAATTGTCCATCCCTACTGTAAATTTGACTTTGGAAACTCATTTCAGTCTGATATCATCTCATCTGGTCATAGTAGTGGGCACTAAAAGCTGAAGTTGGGAATGCACACCTCTTACTTCATTAAAGCTTGACTTAACCTGTCTTTCATATCTTCCCACTCACTTTGTGCACAGTGCAATAAATAAAGTATTTACCCCTTTTTCCATCTTCTAAAATATTTTAAAATCTGTCTTAGCGACAGTCAGCTGCAAACAGGGGTCAGGGAAGTCTCTAAGGTCAACAGAGACCGGACTGAAGACCTGGAAGTTGACTGGAGTGAAAGAGTTTGAGTTCAAGGAAATACTCAGGGCTCTATCAGTTTTAATTTTGGACCTTTGTACAGCTTAGCTTTCTGTTATGCTAATTGTTATACGTGCTATCCACAGCATCTGCCAACAGAAGGCTAGAACTGTACAGACCTCAGCAACATCTTGAATAATACTACTCAGGAATCAGCTTGGGATTAGTGTTACTATATTGCTTCTGGTGATAGAAGGAGCAAAGGGTCATGGATTCCTAACTGTATGAAGCTGTAGTGAAACCAGCACTGGTAGTGATAGGTGAATCACCACTATTCATCATTCTTGGCAGACCTAATTCTGTATATTTACTAAGTGCTGCTAGATTAGCTACCATATAGCTTCAGAATATTACCTCAGATACTTCATCCTTAAATTGCCAGAGTCTACTGTAATGATCTCCTTCCAGCCCTTGAGTACTGTGATGAGTGCTAGCAGTCTGTTCTTACCCTTTCTGTGGTCAGTCTGATCATGTAAGATATTACAAGGCTGTGTAGCAACTGACTTAGTCTTACCAACTGTTCACTGCTTTTACCAGTTGAAAGTACAACCTACAAGGGATGGAAATATTTAAGAAAAATGGAGACAAACCTTTAGCCTCAACCCACTTTGGTAAGCATCATAAATTCACAGCACCACATCAGTCACAATGCACCACTAGGCCCATAACATATGCCGAGACTGTAAGAAAAAATTTGCTAAAGTCTCCTAGAATACACTGTAGAAGATCCTAATTTCCAGCACACTAGGAAATGTCTACTCCTTTTGTATTCACACATACCAAAAATCCACACAGCTGACCCAAGAGTAGAAAGCAGATCTAAACTTGTAAGCTTCACAAAGTTTTCTTCTGCACAGGGAAAATGTAGTCATACATTACTCTAAAGTTAGGCTTACAGACTTCACACTCATCAGAATGGACAAGAGCAGGGTGACTGCAATCTATTGGTCCAGTGCCATGATTCATGATGTCACAAGGGCATTAAGGGCCTTTAAACTAGACAAATATGACTGCAACCTTGGAGTAGCCCATGTGGGAGTGAATGACCTGTGGAAAATGCCATACGTCAAAGTCACTTCCCCCTGCTGATTATATATACCAACTCTGAGATTGCACAACAGTGAAGAAAGGGCAAATTTTCCAATCTTCACTGTACCACGATCTCACAAAAAACACATAGATGAACAGCATTTCTGATATTAAAGCCGTTTGATTTTCAGCCTCTGATTTCATAAGAAGAACCCTAGACATGCATAGAGACATAATGGAACTTACCATGCATGTGCTAGAGGCAGGAAAGACACCAGTCTTGAGCAGTGTCCTTGCCTTCGCTAAGAATGATGCCTATATACCGAGACAAGATAATTGGCTTTAACAATTGGCTAAGTAGTTGGTGACATTTTAAGGGGATACAGTATGTGCTGGCATGGGATGGGGTGATAGAAAAGACTTCCTGAATTGCCAGAGGTGGCTTGAGTCTCTTCTACCAGAGCTTCATCATACTGGCTAAAGCCTTTGCTGTTTCCATACTGCTTTTTTAATCAGAGTCCCCCTACTGGGCATTCCTACTTAGCAAACTCAAACTAAAAATTGGACAACATCATGGACGCACTACTTAATGGTAGGAATCTAAATAGAAAGATGCCTAAGCCTGAGACCCTTCTGTAACTCAAACATATTTCATATTTGTCTAGATAATGAGACATGGTTTTAGTGCAGTGGCAGCATTCCCTTTATAGGTTCATAGGTTCATAGGTTGGTACTAGGCTATCAACCCTAGGGCCTATACAAGCCTAGCCATAACAATTTGCTGGCTATTTCTTCCCACACTATTTACTTTCCTGGACCCCTGTCTAGCAGGGTGACTGACATGATCCCTGGGGTGAATTTCCTTTCTCCCATCCAATCGTCAAGGTTCCTTTTGAAGAGGGCCAAAGAGGCACTCTGCTTGACATGTATGGGCAATCTTTTCCAGAGTCTGGGGAGTCTCTGTGTCAGGAACCTATCCCTCCAGCATGTTTTGTTTATTGTGATGACAAGGTTTAAATCCCTGGAGCATGTGGCTCTGAGTGATTGGGATTTCTTTAAGTGTAGCATGTCCAACAGCTCTGGGTTTGACATGGCCTTGTATGTTAAGCAGAGATCGCCTCTGAGTAGATGATATGCGACAGAGTATAGCTGGAGTTTTTTAAGGTGGACAGCGTAGGGCATCTGCTTTAGGCCTGTGATTCTTTTAGTGAGGAATTTCTGTGGCCTTTCCAGTTGCTGCAGATGTCTTGAGAGGTACATACCAAACGGGGCGTTGTATTCTATAATGGGTCTAATGAGGGATGAGTACAGTGGGACAATGACCTCCTTTTTTCTGGATGAAAAGCCCTTAGTGATGAGGTGTGCCACATAGAAGGATTTCCTGACTGTTGTGGCGATGTGGTTATTGAAGGTGAGACCACTGTCCACCTGTGTCCCTAAGTCTCTTATCACACTTTCGGTGTTTTGTGTACTGCCACCTATATGGTAATTCACAGATACATGTTTTTTCCCAAAGGGGATAACTATACATTTCTTGGCATTGAGCTTGAGCCCATGGCTCTGGCACCAAGCATTTGTTTCTGTAAGGCCCTTTTGTAGAGTATCCACATCATTAGGGGATTCAATAATGGCTCCCAGTTTGCAGTCATCTGCGAACTTTGTTAGCCAGTGTCCCTTAGTGTTGGCCTGTACTGCAGAGAAGTGGATGCCAAACAAGACCGGTCACAGGACTGAACCCTGAGGTACTCCACTTGTCACTTGTCTGGAGCTGGATTTGGAGTCGGCTACTTTTACAGTGTGGGTTCTATCAGTAAGCCAGTTAGCAACCCATTGGGTGACGTAGGGATTAATGCCCAGCTTAGTAAGTTTATCTATGATTCCAGAGTGGGGGATAGTGTCAAAGGCCTTGGCAAGGTCTAGATAGGCTGTGTGGACCACCTTACCCTTGTCCATGGCTCTGAAGACTGATTCGAAGAAGTCAATCAGGTTCAGAAGACAAGATCAGCCCTTCACGAACCCAAACTGGGTGGGGTCCAGTGTTTGAAGATTGCCAATGTCTTTGTTTATAAGTTCCATGATAATACGCTCCATGGCCTTGCAGATAAGGCTTGTCAGACTGATGGGACGGTAGTTTCCAGGATCCAAGGTGGATCCCCCCTTGTGGAGTGGGATAACTGTAGCTCTGCAGTGGGCACAAAACCTAAGGTGAGGCTATGATTAAACATGACACTTAGGTGAGGTGCCAGTTCATATTGTAGTTCATGTAGTACACAGCCCGGGATGTCATCTGGTCCCATGGATGCTGTATTCTTATCTTTGGAGAGAGCATTTTTTTACCTGTGTGGCCGTTATTACCGGAATTTGGCAATCTTCCAGTATTGAGATGGGCCATTTAGGGGGTGAGAGGGTGGTGAAGTTGGCACTGAATTGATTTGCCAGGATATTGGCAATATCCTTGGGATCAGTATATTTAATGCCATTCTGTTTTAGGTCAGAGCAGATCTGAGCATTGCTATTTAGATTCTTGAAATAGTTATAGAATGCCTTGTGGTTGTCTTTGGAATCTTTGGCAATTTTATTTTCGTAACTAGCTTTGGAGGATTTTATGAGGGATCTCAGTTTCTTACTGAGGCTGGTAAGGGAGTTTTTTGTATCCTGGGATTTTCCTCTTTTCTGCAACAGTTTCTTCCTTTTGTTGTAAAGTTTGTTTATGGCAGGGGACCACCAGATTGGCTTCCTTTTTTTGGATGAGAGCATCTTGGTTCTATTTGGGATGGCACGATTCATGCATGAGTGGATGTGCTCGTACAGTGCCTTAGTGTAGGATTCAGCAGTTGAACTTTCAGTTCTCGTCTGCATGGGTGTCATGAAGTTTGTCACTTCTGACTTGAGTAGCATGAAGTTGGCTTTGGAGAAGTTTTTTATGAAGGTTTCTCCTACTGGGGGGTGGGGGCGGGATGTGGATGTTAAGGGTGATTAGCTTATGGTCAGACCTGACTAACGAGGGGGTGACCATAGGTGTGGAGCATCGATTTCCCATGTTGGTAATTACCAGGTCTAGGATATTGGAGCCCCTGGTGGGACTATGGATTAGTTGATCCAGGGCATTGGAATTTATGAATTCCAAGAACCGTTGGGCAAAGGTGTTGGTACATGAATAGTTTTCCCAGTTAATGGCAGGGTAGTTAAAATCACCCAGTATTATGGTGTTTGGTTCTATCTTAATATTTTCCAGTATGTTTAGAAAGGTGTAGTGAGAATCTTGGGGTACGGTGGGGGATCTGTAGCAAGCTACAGTTTGGATTGCAGTCTTACCTAGTGTTAGTTGCACCTGGAGAATTTCAGATGCATTGTGTTGGGCAACTAGCCTGGTGGTGTGAATATCCTTGGTGAATATTGACACTCCTCCACCTTTAGTGTTTCGGTCCTGGTTTGGTGGCCGAAAAGTGTGGCAAGAGTTGTAGCCTGGTATTGCAGGGGTGCTCTCTGGAGCCTTGAACTAGGGATTAGCATCTACCATGCCTTCAGTCTATTGGGTAGCTATGGGAGGTATTTGTATTTGTCAGAAATACCATTATCTCATATCAGACAACCCATAACCCTAACTTGGAGCTCCAGGAGATCAAAATCTAACTATTACTTCATTACTAGCTACGGGTTCCTATCCATATCTCCAGAAGATCATGGACATTATCTTAACACCACTGTGGGGTTAAATATCAAGCCAAATGCCTTCTTGTTAGGGGATTTAAATTACCTAAGCATTAATTGACACAATTACATGTCTAAAATGGGTATAATCAGCATTTCCTAGACTTTGTTAATGCCAGTTCGCTAGAACAAATTATAAAACTGCAAACTAGAGGCTCTAATATCCATGATATAGTCCTTTTCTTCCTAGCCCTTCCAGTACCCCACCCCACATATCCTCATCCTTATTTAAATCTCACCAGAAGTCAGTCATATCTGTGAGGTCTAAAGTACAACCCCCCACCAAATGGATTGTATTTAGGGACTTCTCCAGGGCAAACCTACTTCAGCTTGTAGAAGACCTATGCAAAATTCCTAACAATCCTCTACAAATGGCCATTGATTACTTTAACAAAACTTTCCTGAACCTTCTTAACAACCTTGCTCCACTAAAAACTAAAAGAGTTAAAACGTCATCCTCCCCTTGGTTAACCAAAGATACTAAACAAATCATGCACTTAAGAGACAAAAAGTGGAAACTTTACCATACAAATAAATTACCCCATGTCCTAACAGAAGTCAAACAACTCTGTAACACTGCAAAAAAGCTAATAATCAGGGATCAAAAATCATACTACAATAAACTTCAATCAGAAAATGTATCCAACCCAAGAAAATTCTGGGACTCTATCTTCTCCCTTCTCTACCCAGGCAATAAGGATAATCCATCCCCTAACCTAAACCTTACTGATCTAGAAAATGCCTTTAACTTCAATACCTTCTTCATAGAATCCATAGCTAAACTCACCACCAGCTTCTCTCACCTCTCTCAACCTCCTCCCCCAACCAACCCCTCTACATCTCTACACAATCTGACTACCCCTACTGCTACTTTTAGGGTCTCTCCTGTCTCTATAAGCAAAATAAAGAAGCTCCTCCTTCAGCTCAAACCATGCTCCCCTGCTCCAGATAACCTAACCACAACTTTCCTCAAATTATCTGCAGACAGCATTGCCCATCCCATCTCTATCTTAATAATCCGATCCATAGTAGAATCATACGTCCCCTCACTATGGAGACATGCCTTTATCATTCCACACCATAAAGGAGACAAAAACACTGACAATTCTAATTTTCAGCCCATAGCCATCCTAGCCCCACTATCAAAAATCATGGAGAAATGTATTCAATCCCAAATGATGTCCTTTATGACCTAAAACAACCTACTAACCCCTACACAACATGGTTTCCATCCCGGGCATAGCACCATCACTGCCTTCCTCTCCTTTCTAGACTCCATAAACCTTACTCGTGACTCTGGCAAAATACTTTCTACTCTGTTCTTTGACCTCTCTAAAGCCTTTGATACCATTCCTCATCCCTTACTATTATCCCAACTCTCCTCTCTCAACCTCTCCCCCCTACCATCACCTGGTTCACCAGCTACCTCTCTGAAAGACAGCAAGCCGTCAAATGGAAAAACTCACTCTCTTCCTTTCTGTACACCCCTACCAGAGTTCCCCAGGGTTCCATCCTAGGCCCCCTCCTCTTTAACATCTTCATTAATAACTTCCACCTGTCTCTCTCTGATGCTACACTAATTCAATATGCTGATGATTTGACCATTATTTTTGCAGCAGACACCCCTTCTGACCCACTTCTCAAAACTCAGTTAGCCTTCTGTAATACTGAATCATGGATGCATAGTAATCACCTGGTCTTAAATGCCAATAAAACAAAATTAATGATCTTCTCCCCATCCAAAAACACCAATATAGACAAAATCTCTTTTACACTGACTGCTCAGAATAACAGCCCCATAGAAATAGTATCAGATACCAAACTGCTTGGTGTCATAATTGATGAAAATCTAAAATTTGACATCCATATCCAAATTAATATAAAAAAACTCACCAAAAACTAGGTCTCCTGTATAGACACAACCATTACCTTACCCCCTCCACACCAGACACACCCTTTCCTCTACTTACCTTCTTCCCTCTCTTATGTACAGTGCCCCCTATTCATAGGTTCATAGGTTCATAGGTAAGGACTAGGCTATCTGCCTGAAGGCATTTATAAGCCTAGCCAGAATGTGTTGGCTTTTGCCGCCCCCTTAGATTAGTTCCCTGTACCTCTGTCCAGCAGAGCCATTTAAGTGATCCCTGGGGTAAACTTTCTGTTTGCCATCCACTCGTCAAGGTTTCTCTTGAAGAGGGTTAGCGAGGAGCTCTGCCTAATGTAGATTGGAATCTTGTTCGATAGCATGGGAAGTCTCTGAGACAGGAATCTATCCCTCAGGCACATCCTATTTATTGTTGTGGTGAGGTTGAGATCCCTGGAGCGTGTGGCTTGAGAGGATATGGTTTTCTTTAGGTGGAGCATGTCCATCAATTCTGGGTTGGACATGGCCTTGTACGTCAGGCAGAGATCACCTCTGAGTAGGCAGTATGCAACCGAGAACAGCTGGAGTTTCTTCAGTCGAGCTGCATAGGGCATCTGCTTGAGGCCAGTGATCCTCTTGGTGAGGTACTTCTGTGGTCTTTCCCGTTGTTGCAGGTGTCTTGTAAGGTACATCCCAAATGGGCATTGTACTCTATGATGGGTCTGATGAGTGATGCATAGAGGGGTCCAATGACATCTTTTGATCTGGACGCAAACCTTTTTGTGATTAGGTGGGCCACATAGAAGGATTTTCTAACCACTTTGGCAATGTGATTATCAAAGGAGAGGTTACTATCTACTTGGGTCCCCAGATCCCTTATTACGTCTTCCGTATTTAGGGGGCTACCACCTATGTGGTAGTTTGTGGGTACTTTGTTTTTTCTAAAGGGGATGACTATGCACTTTTTGGCATTTAGCTTGAGGCCATGGTTTTGACACCAGGTATCTGTCTCAGTGAGACCCTTTTGGAGAATGTTTGTGTCAGCCGGAGAGTCAGTTATAGCTGCTAGTTTGCAATTGTCTGTGAACTTGGTCAGCCATAGTCCTCCTGTGCTTGCCTGTACCTCTGAGAAGTATATGCCAAACAGGAGGGGTCCTAGGACTGAGCCCTGGGGAACGCCACTTGTAACCGGTTTAGAGTCAGACCTAGCTTCTGCAACTCTTATCATGTGGGTTCTGTCCATGAGCCAGATGGCAACCAATCTCATAATGTAGGGATTTATGTTCAGGCTGGTGAGCTTGTCTATAATACCTAAGTGGGGAATGGTGTTGAAGGCCTTTGCGAGGTCTAGGTAGGCTATGTGGACCACCTTTCCCTCGTCTATAGCCTTGGTAACTGTCTCAAAGAAGTTCTCCAGGTTTAGGAGGCATGATCTGCCCTTAACAAAGCTGAACTGGGTAGGGTCCAGTGTTTGGAGGTTTCCTATGTCTCTGTTAATGAGATCCATGATGATGCGCTCCATAGCTTTGCAGACCAAGCTAGTCAGGCTTATAATGTGAAAGTTCCCAGGGACTGTTGTGGCTCCACCTTTGTGGAGCAGAATAACTGTTGCTGTGCGCCACTCTGTGGGCATGTAGCCTGTGGAGAGGCTGAGTTTAAACAGTGTGTTTAGGTGAGGGGTCAGTTCATCTTTGAGCTCATGTAGGTCACAACCTTGGACACCATCTGGTCCCATTGATGCTGTGTTTTTGGCTTTGGAGAGGGCTGTTTTAACCTGAGTGTCTGTGATTTCAGGGGCACTACATTCTTCTGGTATAGTTATGGGCCCTTTTGGGGGTGAGAGGGGAATGAAGTTTGCACTGAACCTGTCTGCCAGGATGTTGGCTATATCAGTCAGTTCAGTGTATTTTTGTGCCATTCTGCACTAGCTCTGAGCAGATCTGAGAATTGCCACTTAGATTCTTGACATAGCTAAAGAATGCCTTGTGGTTAACTTTGGAGTCCATGGCAATTTTTCTTTCGAAGCTCGCCTTGAATGATTTTATGAGGGAATGTAGTTTCTTGCTGATACTGATCAGGGATGTCTTCCCTTCTTAGGATTTTACTCTTTTCTGCACTAGTTTCCTCCTTCTATTGTATAGCTTGTTTATGGCAGGGGTCCACCAGACTGATTTCCTTTTCTTGGAGGAGTGAGTCTTGGTTTTGTTTGGGATAGCACGATCCATGCATTCTTGTAGGTGGCCGTAGAGTGCATTAGTAAAGGATTGTGAAGTTTGGACAGCGTTATCCTTTAGCATGGGGGCTTTGAAACTTCCCACCTTGGTTTTAAGTAATGTGAAGTTTGCTTTTGAAAAGGTTTTCATGGTGGTTTCTGTGACCGGGGATAGTGGCGGAATGTGAATATCCAGAGTGATTAGTTTATGGTCAGATCTAACCAGCGAGAGGTTGACCTCCGCTGTGGAACACCGGTCGCCCATGTTGGTGATGACCAGGTCCAATATGTTGTCACCTCTTGTGGGGGTGTTGACCAGTTGATCCAGGGCATTTGAGTTTATAAATTCTAGGAAATGTTGGGCAAGGGAGTTTGTACTTGAGTAGTTCTCCCAGTTAATGTTTGGGTAATTGCAATCACCCAATATCAGGGTGTTTGGTAGGACCTTTATGTTTACCAGTGTTTCCAGGAATGTGGAGTGGGGGTCCTGGGACATGGTGGGTGATCTGTAGCAAGCTATAATTTGAATAGCAGTTTTGCCTGCTGTTAGTTGCACGTGGATGATCTCTGAAGCATCGTGCTGTGCAACTAACCTGGATGTGTGGATATTCTTGATGAATATGGATACTCCCCCGCCTTTTGTTTTTCGGTCAAGGTTTTGTGGCCAAAATGTATGGTCTGAGTTGTAGCCTGGTAGTGCTGGGGTGCTCTCTGGAGCCTTAAACCAGGTTTCTGTTACTGCACATATATCGATTTTCTCCATACTGAGGAGTGCCTCGAGTGCGTGCATTTTGAGGTTTAGACTTCTGGCATTGAGTAGCATTACCCTCAGTTTTTTGTTACTTGTGCTATTTACAGCGGTGGGTTTGTCTTTTGAGCCTTGCCTAAAAAAGGCACTATGGGGGTGGCAAGAGCCTTGGCCAGTATTCGAAAGCCTAAGGGTGACAGGTGCAAGCCATTTCTACTGAAGCAGCGTGGCTTGTCGAGCATGTCATCCCAGGCTGACAGACACTGGATCCCCTTTGAATGACACCAGAAGCTTAGCCAATTGTTGAAACTGATCTTTTTTTCTCTATACCGTGGTATCATTCTTGGTGAGGGCAGGATGCTACTCAGGGTCAGGGTCATACCTGCCTGGGCTACGTGATCAGAGAGCTCCTCCATGTCTCTTTTCATGTAGTCCAGGGAGGTACAGCTCAGGTCATTCACACCAACATGAACAATGAGAGTGTCATATTTGTACTTGTTCTGGAGTGATCTGAGGGCTTGTGTTATGTGGTGGATCCTGGCACCTGACAGGCAGCTAACAGTAACCTTCTCCTTATTCAGCCTAGTGAGTGGGACGTCAGTGTGCCTAACTATAGAGTCATCTATTACTAGTGGGTTAGGTATGTTATTTTGCCTTAAGGGCTGTGATTGTGTGACACACTGGTTTTGTGAAGTATGTGTTTCATGGTTTGTGCTGGGGAGTGGAGGTTGCTTGGATGACTGCTTTGGAGGTCTCTGTTGCTTTTGCAGATTTTTATTTAGAGCCTCTAAGTATGTTTTCTGTATTTATGTGTGTTTTTTGCTGGTGCTGGTTTCATAGGTCTATGTAAGACTGGTGGTGTGATACAAGTAATTCCCTTCTCCTCTTGACTGCCTGGTCCAGTCTTGGGTTGAGAGAGCTTAGCCTCCAGTTTGGCTGTATAATTGCATCTCTCGCATGTATTAGTGTTTGGTGGAAGGAGGAGAGGGTTGTCTGTGTACATGAGGCAATTGTAACATTGCTTCAAAATACCCAGATTCACCAGTTGGACTGAAGAGTATAACTGAAACTGCCCTTTGGAAATGCCTGGATAGGTACAGTGAACTGTTTTACAAATTGGCTGGTAAGGTCGAATAGAGAACCTTGTCCTTCTCTACAGTATAGGAGGGTCTAGTGCTAAGGTTTATTAGTGCTTGCTATGAGTTTTGAGCAAGTGCTGGGATGAGAAGTTAATGGTTTGAGTGCTTAAGTTGAAAGTTTGTCTAGTTCCAAGGGAAAAATTGAAGAGTACACTTTGTGGAGCCGGGAATACTTATACCCTAGCTAACCAGTGCTGCCCGGCACGCAAAACCTTGCAAATGCAGGCTTTATAGCAGGGAAATGAAAGAGATATACATTAGCCCAAAATGGCCAGTAAACTACTAATTTCTGGGCTGAAACAACTTCTCCAGGGACAGATAGGCTGCTCAAAGCTCCCTCTCTCACAGTGAACAGAAAAACTTTCTTCTATCCAAGTAAGGTATGGGCAAACACAGAAACTTGTAACAGAGCCCTGAATTCAGCACTAACCTGAAAACTGGACTTCACTAGCTTAGAAAGGTGGGAAAACAAGTATATTTTTTTTTTCAGAAAATAAAGCAGATACAATAAAAAAAACACTTTAAATGCACAGAAATTGCTATCACACTTGAGTATGTAGCCTACAGCAGTTAAACAGGTAATGTAAACACAAAAAACACTTTGTTAAAGTACAGGCAGTAAAATAAGTACAATATGTAGCTGAAACAAGCTTTTTAAATAACAGAAACTCTAGAAAATCAGTGTTTTAGGTGGAATTAGCTAAAGACAGCAAGAAAATACAGAAAAATGATACTTAGTCACTCCAAAGTCTCTCTTTTGTCTCTCTGCTGCTGTAGAACTCTGCAGGGCACCAGGCAGGAGCTTGCTGAGCTGTATACTAGCACAAAAACCTTGCAAATGCGGGTTTTATAGCAGGGAAATGAAAGAGATAGAAATTAGCCCAAAATGGCCAATAAACTACTAATTTCTGGGCTGAAACCACTCCTCCAGGGACAGATAGATTGCTCAAAGCTCCCTCTCTCACAGTGAACAGAGAAACTTCCTTCTACCCAAGTATGGTATGGGCAAACACAGAAACTTGTAACACAACCCTGAATTCAGCATTAACCTGAAAACTGGACTATACTAGCTTAGAAAGGAGGGAAAACAAGTATTTTTTTTCAGAAAATAAAGTAGATGCAATAAAAAAAACACTTTAAATGCACAGAAATGGCTATCACACTTGAGTGTGTAGCCTACAACAGTTAAACAGGTAATTTAAACACAAAAACAACTTTGTTAACGTGCAAGCAGTAAAATAAGTACAGTATGTAGCTGAAACAAGTTTTTTAAATCACAGGAACTCTAGAAAATCAGTGTTTTGGGCGGAATTAGCTAAAGGCAGCAAGAAAATGCAGAAAAATGACACTTAATCACTCCAAAGTCTCTCTTTTGTCTCTCTGCTGCTGTAGAACTCTGAAGGGCACCAGACAGGAGCTTGCTGAGCTGTATACTAGCACAAAAACCTTGCAAATGCTGGTTTTATAGCAGGGAAATGGAAGAGATAGAAATTAGCCCAAAATGGCAAATAAACTACTAATTTCTGGGCTGAAACCACTCCTCCAGGGACAGATAGACTGCTCAAAGCTCCCTCTCTCACAGTGAATTTAGAAACTTCCTTCTATCCAAGTAAGGTATGGGCAAACACAGAAACTTGTAACACAGCCCTGAATTCAGCACTAACCTGAAAACTGGACTATACTAGCTTAGAAAGGCAGGAAAACAAGTATATTTCACTAATCTTCAGCTAGGCTTACAGGCCAAGTTGGAAGCCTGTTATAATAAAATCTCCAAATGTGCCACTAACTCTAGAAACTCCACTCCACTCTCTCTCTCTCCACTTACTGAAATGGCTTGAACTTCCTAACTACCTCATACTCCTTAGACTTACTACTGCTCACAAGCTCATATTCAAACCTTCTAGTTGTCCTTCTCTGTCCACCTCTTTAACCCCCTACATTCCCAACCACTCTCTAAGATCAGAAAACCACAATCTTCTAAATCTTCTAAACATATATAAACATTGTCCACCTCCTGGCCTCTTACTATTATCCTGCTCTCTAGCTAAACTCTGGAATTCTCTCCCTACCACCCTTCGAAATACTTAGAGCCACTCAAACTTCAAAACTCTTCTCCAATCTCACCTCCTTTCAAAGTGGGAATGTTCCTGTACCCCTACCACATAAACTCTTTAACACCATCTCCCATGCACTATATACCTCAACCTTCTATCACTGTGTTCTCTTACCCTTTGGCTCTTCTTCCTCTCCTACCCTATATCTCATAAACTTCCCCCCAACCCACTCCCTTTCTTCACTACATACCACCTTTTACATCTCCCACCTCACCTTCTTCTCTCTGTCCTCTCATATTTATAACTTCAAAAAAAAAAAAAGCTTGTCTTTTTTATCTGAACATAAATGTTTTACTTACAAGTTTTTTTTTAATCTGAAATGCCTGTACTTTTAATATGTTTAGACTACATGAACCTCACTTTTGTAAATCATTATCTAGGATTATAAATGTTATGACTCTTTTTTAACTAATTGTATATTATCTCTGTATTTTTCACTGTTCTACTACTTTATTTACTTTTGTATAACTACTGTAAAATTGTCTATATCCTGTGGAGCTTTTGTCCCCAGGCCTCGACTGAAAATGGGCTCTACCAGGCCCAGTGGACTATCCCAGTCATCTAACTGTAATAAATAAATAAATAAATAAATGGACCCAGCTGAGAGAGCTGCTGCTTTCATTAATGACTTTTACCAGCACCTAAACAGCTGCCTAGAAAAGTCAGTACCCATCTACCCTAAATATACTGGTAAATCGCAGTCTCAGTAACTCAATAGGTAGCACAGTCACCTTTAGTGCTAGAAGATCAGAAGAAGGCCATTAGTTCTATTCCCACACCAGATAGTTGGATTAATTTCTAGCACTGACACCGCACATCAGTATAAGGGGGTGCTGCATTCCTGAATGTGCTGTCCTTCTGGTGAGATGTTAAACTGAGACTCCATCTGCCTGAGTTGGTGGTAGTTCAGGTGGATATAAAAGATCTCATGTCACTTATTAAAAAGAGTATAGGAAGTGCCCCAGTACTCTGCCAAATTTCCACTAGTCAGTATAAATAACACCTTGTGTCTCCTTTGAAAAAAGGCCATTGATCTAGTGGGACTAGCACTGTCAAAAAGTGTAAATAAATAAAGAAATAAATTAGTAAATAAAAATAAAGTAAAATTAAAAGGCACAAATAAACCTCTGTGGTGGAACTCCCATATTAATAAACTCTATAACAAAAGAATGAAAATGTGAAAAGTTGTAAGAAGTTCACGGCCCCTTTTCTCAGGGCCACACCTAGACATGCCAGCAAAGAATATAACAATGTTTTTAGAAAATGTAAAGCAAAGTAAAAGCTTAATGTTGCTAAGTGTACCATTCATCAGTTATCTCAGGAAATTAAGGAATAATGTCATTCAATGCACTCAGCTCATCTATAATAATATCAAATATTCCAATCGCAAGGATATAGCCAACATATGAGTACAGAAATGTAGTTCTCCTGAAATCACCTTGGTACAAGTCTTAAAATTCTTGTCAAAAACTATGAGCAATATTTCCATTGGACCAGACAGCATGCCAGGCTACATTCTCATCAGTGCCCAATATGCACTATATGAACCTGTATATAAACTATTCAGTCTATCAATGGGGCTGTATCTGATGCCTGAAGAACAGACAGTGTGACTCCCCACTAAACAAGCTTGGCCCTAAAAACACACTCAGACAGTTATGAACTCATCAGCCTCACCAGCCTTACATGCAAAGCCACGAAATGTATCATAGTAGAACTCACTACCACAGACTCTGCCAGTTTAAATTATCTAGATCACAATCAATTTGGTTTTGTCAAGATGAAAAGGATACAGAGGCTGTGTACTGCGGCCACTCAGAACACATTGCTTTACTACATCTGACAAAGGCATTTGAAACTATCTCTCATGCTGATATTATTAAAAAAAAAGTAGATAAACATAATGCAAAATCCAGTGTTAACTGCTTGATGGCAAATTGGCTACCTGACAAATCCCAGGTTGTGAAAGTTTCTGGTACTCTTTCTGAATTTAAAAGTGCAAATTGTGGGGCACCACAGGGATGAGTGATGGTCCCTCTAATGTTTTGCATTTATTATGAAGACATCCAGTCCCAGTATCTTAGAACTGTAGTTGACCAAGTTTGCCGATGACTGTAAGCTGTTCACTGTTATCCAAATATTAACTTATGCTAAGCAGTTCCAGCAAGGTCTGGGTTATACACATACCTGATGTACTGAAAATGGCCTCAAGTTAAACTCAAAATGTGTAGCATAGTAGCATTAAGCAAAAAAGGTGTTTCCAACTCATATATTATAAACGGTACTCCTCTTCAGGCAGAAGCAAGTATAACAGAGCTGGGTACTTAGGTGGACAATTTTCTCTTATTTAGTCGTCATGTTTTCATTATATTCAGGAAATCCTTCTATCTGGCCAAGTTAATATCCAACAGAATATCTTCAAGATCCAAAAAGGTCACCCTTTCACCGTACTCTTCTCTTAGCAAACTTAGCAAACCCATCATTTAATACAATGTCTCCTTGCTATGTATAAATCAAATGATATTACTAAACTAGAAAGACCCCAAAGATACCTTATCAAGAAAATTGAATGCCTTCAATCCTTCAACTATTCCACTGGATTACCACAACTCTCCTTATATTTAGTAGGCTACAGGCCACTCTAAGGTGACCTTTGTCTGACTTTTCATCTCATTAAAGACCAATCCTATTTGTCCTCCTGTTTGTTTGCAAAACCTGTGGCTGTACAAACACCCAGAATAGGGACTTAAATGTACACCAACATATAAACATCACTCACTGGAGAGAGAAATTCCTTATTTAGTGAATTCCCCAGCCTATGGAATAAATTACCACTACAAGTCAAACAAAGTACTACTTTGGCTACCTTTAAGGCTATATATATATATATATATATATATATATATATATATATATATATATATATATATATATATATATATATATATATATATATATATATATATATATATATATATATATATATATATATATATATATATATATATATATATATATATATATGTATATATATATATATATATATATATATATATATATATATATATATATATATATTTGATGACTAGATGGACAGACATACATTTATACCACTACATCATGATCTGCCATGCTCAATTTGAAGGGTAAGCTCTATTAGTGATTTAATAAAGGAGGTGCATCTAATTATCCTTTTGATTCCTTACCTGGTATTGTTCTTATGGTCCTATATTCCTTTGAGTAATGATTAATCCCATTATTTTTAAAACTGGCTTCAAACAGCAGATCTCATTAAGCCTTGTGTCAGAGGTTGCATTAAGTATTGCTATCCAGTCACATTTATCATATTCAGTCCTATACACTGTGTCAGCTTTTCTAACTCCAAAAAATATCTTTTGTAGAACATATTTAAAGTCATGATTGCTAACCATTAAATTAAAATGTTAATCCAGAGTATTAATGACATTACACTTTCTAATATAATCTGCATGCTGTTATGCACTTTTTCAACATTCTATCAGTCATTCCTGTATAAAACACAATGCAAGCATTACATTTGGCCACATACACCACATGCCTAGAATCACAGTCTGCAGGTAGCTACATAATGTAAATTATATTCATAACTGAGTACTTAAATGAGTCTCTGACCAGTGTATACCTCCTGTAATTTTACTTCAGGCAATTGTACCATTCCTCTGATTATCAATCTTCACCATTGGTTATAAGTAACATAACTGTTTCTTCGCCTTTCTTTTATTTTTTTAAACAAAATAGGTTCATAGGTAGTTAGAAGGCATGCAGTCCATGAGATCATTAATGAACCTGTTCCAGATTCCTAATTGCCCTAAAGCATTGTCTGATTAAGTGATTTGCTCAAGGTCATACAGGACCCAGCTGGAGGCTGTGGGAATCAAACCCTGTAGCACTGGAAGCATTTCATTAAAAGTTCACAACCTAATCTTATTTGCCAACTATCGGACCAAACAAGGATCAGTACCTACTATCTTCAGAATATCAGTTGAAGCAGTCGGATTGCTCAAATTTGCTCTGAGACTGTCACTCACACATCTTAAATTATTGCTATATATCACTGCAAATGGTGAGTGCTCATAATGCACACGCTCAGTTTAATTGCTAAATAAATAAGGTCTCATATTCAAATTCCTTTGTTTTACAGCCTCACTCTTTATCATATTGATTTCAGTTTCATTTTGTTTGTAATCATAATGTTTAAAATCACAAAACAGGTTATTCAAATCTTCTCCACATGAATAATCATTAGTGGTAAGAAATAAGGTCCTGCACATTTGCCCTTTAGCAGGTTCCTATAAATGTGACCCACATGCATACTTGTTTGATATAAATAAGTATTTTTAACTGGATTTTTATGTATTTTAGTTCCAGTAAATCCTTTATGCATATCAATATTTATCATCTCTAGAATATTCTATCTTAGACTTAACATACTTATTGAGTTCATCCTCAGTGGACCTCCATAGTAAAAACATAATTCACAAAATGTGCATAAAATAAAGCACATTTTCTACATTGATGGCCACCATAAATATACTGAAATTCTTTACTCAAACATCACTAATGTATCCATAGCAACAGCACTTAACTGATGATAAAACACATTACCAAAACAGAAAAGCATTATTCTCTAATACAGCCTCTAGCAACATTCATGAAGTATTGATATTAATATTGCTATTAGCTATTTCAGCATGCCTTGTAGCCTCTGTATTTCTATCATTTGATATACAAGTAAACAATGATGCTATCCAAAACATGTTGGTGTGTACTCAAATCATACAAGTGTTTCAAATTAAATAGAAAATCCTTAGTTTCCATAGTACCTCTGTCAACAGAGCTCAAAAATGTTTTAAGCATATCTTTTAAGAACAAAGATGCAGGTTTCATCATCCAGACAAGGCCTAAGATTATAGGTCACAATAATGGATTCATTAAGTCATTGTATATCTAATGTAGCGTATATGTATGATTGGTAATACAGGCTACCTAACGGTAAAAGAGTCTAACAAAACAGGAGTTATATTTGTTCTAAACTCAAATCATGTAGGAAAGGTTTAATGGTTAAAATCATGCTCTTAACATGCAACCAATATTTCATTTTATACACAGCATCTGTGAATACAAAAGATACTACTGCACCTACTGAAATGAGTGTTTTTTTTATTATAGAACATAACTTATATACAGTACTTATTAGTTACATATATACATTATATGCAGATAGTTACAGATTTTTACATTCTATACAATATATTTTAAACACTTCTCCCACCCCTTTTTTCCACAACCAAAACCATATTCTTTCCAAAATATTCACCAATACCCATTTTCCATTGAACTTAATTTCATTCAATCTTTCAGTCCATATTGTCCATGAAATATAGAATAGTATTCTGTCCATCTTCTTTACCTCTTCTTGTTTTTTTTTCTGCACCATAAAAAACAAATTCAATCATATCCATACTTAATTGCTCAACTTTTGTAATTTTTTCAACATATTACTTTTATATACTTCATTCCATAACTTTTTAACTCATACATTTCAAAAAATACGCTCTGTTGTTTCATATTCTCCACACTCATTGCATATTCTATTTTGTTTACTTTTGTAAGGCATATTTGCCTTAACTGGTAACTTTCCTGTAGACAATCTCCACAAAAATCTTTATATTCATGTATGTTTTATACCATTTAAATTTAATTTTTATTGCACTCTTTTTATCATCGTCTATTTTTTTCCATGGATCAATAAAATAGAATATTTTCATGATACTCAGATATCATTCTTTTCTTTCTCAGTCTTATTCATTTTTAATTTCCATATTGTTATTATATTATGATATTCTTTCATTTCTTCATTTATACTTTCTTTAATTATTTTACCTGTCTCCATTTTTTTTCCAAAAAGCCTCATACTTGTATTTTAAAGTAATATCGATCAGGTGTTTTTCTTCTTTTATACAACATCTCATTGCTCTATATAAATTCAGTGATGCTGCATTAACAATTGGGTTTATTAGTGCCAGTCCCCCTTGTTGTTCTTTCCTATACAATATCCTTCTCTTAACCAGATTCAACCTGGACCCCCACATGAAAGAAAATAATATAGCCATCAATTCCTTTTCATATTTTGTTGGAATTGTATAAACGTTTGTCATATATGCAATCTTACATAATATCATAGCATTTATCAAACGTGCTTTCTTCATATTGGAAAATCTAAATGCCTTCCAAAATGTGGTCATGTCTTTTATATCTTTAAATAATTTTCACCACTCTTCATCCTTATAAACATTTTATCCAAATGTTATTCCTAAAACATCTATAGATTCCTCATTAAATTCTATGTCTCTTATACTTCCTATAAACCCAAATCCCTTACTTTTTTCTTTATTTATACATAAAGATATCAGCTCTACTGAATTCTCCAATTATAGGCCAATAGCTATACTCTCTCCACTTGCAAAGATTATGGAAAAATGTATTCATAGACAACTCATGCACCACCTAATCCAGAATCACCTTATGGCAAACACTCAGCATGGCTTCCATCCTCATCACAGCACTACTTCAGTCCTCCTAGCCTTTACCAACACCATAAACCATAATCGCAATAATAATTATATATCCTCAGCCCTCTTCTTGGATCTTTCCAAGGCATTCAATATGGTTGATCACCAACTTTTAATCCACACCCTGCAAACATTCTGTCTAGATACTAGAGCCCTTCAATGGTTTCAATCCTACCTGAATGGTCGACAGCAGGCTGTCCTTTGGCAGAATAAACTCTCTAATCTTCTACCTAACACCCTTGGAGTACCACAAGGCTCTATACTATGGCCCTTGCTGTTCTCCATCTTCATTAACAACCTATATACTGTCATCCCAAAAGTCAGCTGTATCCTTTATGCTGATGACTCTACTCTGATTTGCTTGGCCACATCTCCAATAGAGTTATGGTCAGCTACCCAGACCACCTTTAATACAATAGAAAACTGGCTTTCTGAATGTCATCTGATCCTAAATCCCAAAAAAACTAAAATGCTGTTATTTTCACCAACACGTAGGTCTATGACTTTCACCTTTACCATAAATTCAAATGATGGCACAATAACCTCCCCTGACTCCTCTACAAAACTATTAGGTGTCATCATAGATAATAATCTAAAATTTGACCTACATGTTAACCAAACTATCAAAACCATCAATAAAAACTAGGGTCACTTTACAGAATAAAAGCCTTCCTAACCCCTCCAGCTAAAATTGCCATAGCTCGCTCTCACCTTCTTTCAACCCTTCTGTATGCATTCCCTCTACTCTCGAATTTAAACAAGACTGTCCTTAAACTCTCAATTTGCTACAACCACATTGCCAGGTTTGCCACTGAGCTGCCTTTTAGGACACATCATTGCATCAATCTAAATCAGCTTGGGTGGCTTGAACTACCCAGCCTAATCCAGTATAACCAACTGATTATGGCCTATAAAATCCTCTATAATCCGGACAATACTCCTGCACTTAAAAATATTATCACCCCCTATAACAATCCTAGACTGCTTCGATCCTCTAACAAACTACTAATTCAGACTAGCAAAATTAATAACACAGCCGGTGACTCTCTCATTGCAAACTCTGTAAGTAGACCCTGGAACTCTCTTTCAGCTGATATTGCCTTACTTTCTACCTTAGGTCAGTTTAAAACTAGACTCAAATAACATTTGGCACTTAACTGGCTATGTCAATGTATCAAGCCTGGCTAACTCTCTCTAGAATGTGTAAAAATCTGTTAACCAGTTTACTGTGTAATTTAATTTAATCCTGACTTACACTCGCCATTAACTCTAAGAACTTGTTTAACTTGCTTACTTATGTAATCACTGTAAATAGTCTGTTTGTAATATGTAATACTGGTATTATGTAATGCTGTATCTGCTTACCCTTGGAGCTTTTCTCCCCGAGCCTCCGCTGAAAATGGACATGCATCCAGTCAGACTATCCTGGTCAACAAATGTAAAATAAAAATAAAAATAAAATAAATAAACCAATTTCTTTTAGTGAAGTACTTTATTTTTAATTGCTTTTTCCATCCATTCCTTATCACTGGTGATTAATACAAAATCATTGGCATAAACATACATTATAGGCAATTGTAATTCATTTAATAGTTTGTATTCTGCAGTATTTGTCATTGTATTAATCTTATTCACTATTACATTCATAACCAAGGAAAAATTATGCTACTAGCCAGACAGCTTTGCCTTATTCCACAATCTATTTTCAATTCCTCACTTATCCATCCATTAACATTCATTTTAACATAATTTATATCATATGCTAATCTAATTACATGCTTATTCTTTTACATATATTATATGTGCTCAAAATGCCCCATAATAATTCCTGCTGAATTCTATAATATGCTTTACTTAGATATCCTATCATGATCTTTGTATCAACGTTTTATTAAGAATGTTATCGACCACTTCTTTAATAATCCATAAAAACATCTTGAGTTCCTTTCCTTTCCTACCAAATACAGTTTGCTCATTTAACTTATCAACCTTATTTAATCTTTAAGTTATAATTCTCATGAATATCTCATAATCTGCATTATTTAAAGTTATAGGTCTCCAATTCTTTATATCATCTTTATCTCCTTTTTCCATATAAACTTTATAACCTCCGTACAGATCTCTTTATACGTTATTCCCACTTTTAGCCATTCATTCAATACTTCTATAAATACAGCTTTTTGCCAATTCTCCATTTCATTATACATATGATATTCAATGTCATCTAATCCCATTACTGTATTCATATTTATATTTTTCAATACTTCATTTAATTCTTTAACACTTATATTTTCTCCAATTATTCATTATCTTCCTTATTTAACCTGCTTATTTCATATTTTCCTTTTTCATTTATTTCTTTTTTAACAAACAGTTTTGTTACATACTCTTTAATAATTTCACATATACCTTCCTGTGTCCTCACTTGTTTACCTTCTTTATTTTTTAACTCCCTTATTATTTTTCTTATTTAATTTACTTAAATATGGTGCTACTTCTTCCTTCTTTCCTTGTAAACAATATTTTTGTTTATATAACAACTTATTAATCTTCACTTAATTCTTTTCATATATTTCCCTTTCTTTCTCATAAAAGGTTCTCTCTTTCTTTAATAATTAACTAAATATTTCTTGACTTAATTTTTTATATATATTCTTTTCCTTCTTCTTCTTATCCTCTATACATTCTAGAAAACATATTTTATATATATTTTTAAAGCTAATCCACCAGATAGTCCAATTTTCATAAAATTCTGTCATACATATATGATTCCTCCATAACATAATTATTGTTTTTTTATCATCTTTCTCCAATTCTTTCTCATTTAATCTTTTAATTCCTTTACCTATTCTTATATACTCTTCTTTTTCATGTACTCTTATCCATACAGTAGCTAAATGATTGAAAAAAAACAGTCTTTTTTATTCCTTGTTGTACAATCTTTAAGCTATCTGATACCCAAAAAATAATTGATTTCAGTCATAATCTCATTTCTTCTGTAAATCCAATGTCTATTTTCCCATACATATAATATACCACATTTTATAATCTCATTTACTATTTTGACATCATATGCATTCTTCTTGTTTATTCTTAAATTGCAGTTAAAATCCTCTAATATTACTATATCCATATTTACACAAACATAATTTAAAAGTTTTTCAAACATTTCTTCCCTTTCTTTTTTATAACATATGCATATAAGGCTATAATTCTATGAACATGTTTAATCCACCTTAGGTCTGACACAGTTATACATCCCAGTTCAACCAATGTAAAATCTAATATTTTAATATCCCCCTGACATAATATACATATATCAGTGCACATTTATTTTCCCATATTCCAAATAATTGAGCCATTCCATAATTTTTCTGTTTACAGCCTTTCTTCCTCTGTTACTAATCTATCACAGTTATACACCCCATTTGAACCAATGTGACATCTAATATTTTAATATTCCCCTGACATAATATACATATACCAGATCACATTTATTTTCACATATTCCAAATAATTGTACCATTTCATACTTTTTCTGGTTGCATCCATTCTTCCTCTGTTAATAATCTAACATCTTCTAATATGATTACATATGCATCTATTAACAAACACCATTCTAATACACTTATTCCCTCTTAATATTTTTCATACTATTGACATTTAAGGCCAATATCATCAGTTTTAACAGGTAGAGAGAAAATAAATAAAAGGTAAATCTCATCCTTTACCTTTCTTATTTTCTTTTATGGAGATGCATTTATATTTTCTTTTCCTTTCGTTTACCCTTTTTCCTTAAGAATTCTTCCTTCCTTTTACTATTTGCCAATTCACATATTCCTCTTCACTTGTACCATTATTTTCTTGCTCTCCTTTGTCAAGCCTTCTTTAACATTATTTGATATTGCCTCATCTGTCTCATTCTGATTGATATGCTCCTGTACTGTACTTTTTTTTTCTTGCTCCAAATCTTGTATAACTTCATCTCCAACTTGTTGTTCATCATCATCAAATTCTAACCATATAAGTCCAGTATTACCACATTTCTTACATTTTAAATCACATTTCCTTGTCTCATGTCCTGTCTTTTCACATATAAAACATTTCCTTTTATTACATTCACTAACTAAATGATCATCTTTTCCACAGAAAAAAAAAACAAGTTTTAGGCTGCCCCCCCGCCCTGTATTTTACAAAACCTCTATTACCATTCACATTTATAACACTTGGTATATATATCACATTATTTTCCATTTTTAAAATAATCTCACATTCTCATCCTCCAGTCCATAGTCCTCTTTCACCATATGTTTTGCTGTGTCTGTCACATCTGTACATATAGTCAGTAAATGCATTTTGAATTCTATAGCATCAATGTCTGTTCTAAGTTGAACCATTATTCTTTTTTAGTTTGTCTAAAAGAAGATTGCATGACATACTCTGACCAAGGATACAAGTTCTATTTTTGTTTGCACTTTTCTAAACAAATTTCCATAAACTCCATTTTCAAATAATAAATCACAAAAATGTCCTTATTAATTAGTATGAAAGCTCTTACATCCTTTGCAGTCAAACCTGATAGCGCTATTAAGGAGTCCCAGACTTCATACTGCGTATTCATACAGTATATCTTCTCTTTACCTCCTACACTTTTTCCTTTCCGCCATCTTCTTTCACAGTTTGCGCATATGTCTTCGCTTCTGATTCGCTTTATCTTCCATCTTCTTCCATCCTTTCCATTATCTCACTCCACCATACTGCTGCGTCATTCCCTGGTTCACTTTGGTTAATCATCTGTTCCAAATAATCATCCCACAACCTTCCAGACTGGAGTATTGTAATACTACATTCCTTCTGACTCTGTGTTTCTTCCTCAAACAGGTTCTTTTGGAACACATCCTCCGAACCAACCTCTGTCCCATCTGATGAAACACCACCACAAAACTGAAAAAAGACAGGAGCTGTAGTACTGCTGGAGAATTTAATATCTTTTGGTACCTCAGCCAAACGCCTTCAGAGGAATCATCTGATGAAACATTTTGCTCCACCACATCCTTCCCCTCTGATATAAATGTTTTCTCCACTTTCTGCTCATTAACTTCCATCTCAGTTAGCAATTCTACCAACTCCATACTCTTCAATACATCCTCAGCCTGGTTTGCATTTGCCATAATTCTTCATGTCTCTTCGGGCTGCCTACGCACTTGGATAAGAAGCAGGAAGTCAGACGCATCACACTGAAATGCATCCCCCTATGCAAAAAGAGTAGGGGATGCCCTGGCCAAATTTCTCCTAGTAGTATAGATATCAACTCAGGTCTCTCCAGAAAAGATGCTACAAGGCTAGTGGGACTAACCTGATCAACAATTTATAAATACAAGAATTGTACATAGAAGAGTGGTATTAATCAAAATATATCACAACTATGCCACCCTCTTGTCCACAGGTCAAATGATTATATTAAAGTGCCAGAGATTTTTCACATGTGAAATTCTAAAACTATGAATTCCTTGAATTGTCATTTTCATTAGAGTCAGTAAAAATCAGTTTCAACTTTATATTACGTACAAATAACCATAACTCTATAAGCGTCTCAACCAAAGTGTTAGGCTGTGAGGGAATAAACCTTAAACTTTTAGTCAATAAAATCTGGATGGCGCATCAGTGCAGCGATAGCATTGTCGCCTCACAGCAAGAGGTTCTCTGGTTCAATTCTTGGCTGGAGTGCCTTCTGTGTGGAGTCTGCATGGATTCTCTGTGTTCATGTGGGTTTCCTCCCACGTTTCAAAGACATGTGTCTGGAGTGTTTCTCCCTGGGCCTTTTCTGAAAATTGGCTGCAAGGAAAGTCAGACTTTCCTGGTAAACAAACATTAAATAAAATTAATTTTTATTAAGAACATAAGACAAAAAGCTAAACTAACTTTAACCATGTTCTGTGATATGCCATGCTTCATGTTTGGATGTTCATAGACATCATCTAACCATTTCAACCTCCTCTTTTTTCTCCTGAAAAATAGTTAAACTTTATTTTTTCTCATGAGGCAGTTTTGTAGGTAGAAGTTAGTGCAATGTCCCTAAAAGGTAATTACTTGAACTTAACTTTAATTCTTACAAAAAAGAGCTTACTGGTAGAGTAGTAAATAAAAATGTCCTGTAGATGTTTTGTGTGTGTGTGTGTGTGTGTGTGTGTGTGTGTGTGTGTGTGTGTGTGTGTGTGTGTGTGTGTGTGTGTGTGTGTGTGTGTGTGTGTGTGTGTGTGTGTGTGTGTGTGTGTGTGTGTAGCACATCTCAACTTTCCAAATTTTGAAGGGATGCCACAAAAGCATTTTCAGGCTTTTACTCCATCCACCTTAAAACTGATAATTATTTGGAGAATTTCTACGTTAATAGCACCAGCATTTAAAAAGTATCTATAATGTGGATTCTTTTCCTAATGATTTTTTGCTTCATTCATAATTCTGGAGGCAAAAAGCTGAAAAAGATATGTATGTGTGTGCACTGATGTATTTTAATTTTATTTTTATTTTTAAAAGCGAGTTATCCAGTGAGAGAAAACATTTCTGTTGAGACCCGGGAAGTCAGCGCAGAGATTAGTATCAATGTCATAACAAGTACTGCATTTTTCTTTGATTCTGGAAGATCAGAAGACTGTGGTTGTATTCTTGCACCAGGTGCCTGGGTTCATTTTTCAGTACTGTCACTGTAGTACAATATAAGAGGGGTACTGCAGTACCAGTTGGTAGCTCTGCTGGATGTAAAAAATTCTATGGCACGCTCCAAAAAGAATGGGAGTACTTTATTAGCATCAGGATATAGCATGATCAACAATATTTATTTATTTATTTTACATTGGTTTACCGGGATGGTCTGACTGGACTAGTAGCCCATTTTCAGCAGAGGCCCAGGGAGAAAAGTTCCAATAACAATTATAGCAGCAAAGACATAACAATTTAGTATAGTAATTACAATAAACCTAGTGAAAACATTTTATAGGTCATCTAGTATTAATACAAACAAAAGCAGATTATAAGTCATCTAGTAGTAATACAAGCAGAAGCATAGTAAACTGGGTACACAATAGCTTCACTCCTATAACAAAGTAAGCGTGAGGTGCCTAGTGACTGGAAAGATGAGAAAAAATTATTAATAGGTTTAAGTGAAGGAAATGTGCAATAAGAGTGAGGAGAGAAAAACCTATCCTGGGGTGATACCGGAACAGAGTCTCCATGTACTTTTAATTTAACTTCATTAGATAATACACCCATTTCCCCCTCACCCCATACTAAGCTGCTAGGTGTAGAAATTGACTGCAATATGAGATTTGACATCCACATATCTCAAACTGTAAAAACAGTTCATAAAAAAATTGGAACTTTATATAGGAACAAATAATTCTTTACAAATGACACTAAAGCCAAAATCGCCCAATCACATTTGATATCAACACTACTTTATGCATCCCCCATACTCACTAACCTTAGAAAAACAGATTTAGCCAAGCTTGAAGCCTGCTACAATAAAATTGCTAGATACACCACCAATTCCCCATCAAGAACTCACCACTGTACCCCCCCCTTAAAAAAACTCAACTGGCTGGAACTCCCAAATCTCCTACTATATAACCAACTAACTGTAGCCCATAAGATATTCTACCAAAGGGAAAGAACACCCGCACTGCAAAATATTCTACCACCATATACCAGCTCTAGAACTTTACGCTCCACCAATAAACCACTTATCAAAATTGAGTCGGTCAGAAATTCAGCCGGGGAATCACTATTCTCAAACTATATAGGCAAAGTCTGGAATTCACTACCATATGAAATATCATCCACCCCGACCCTCTCTCAATTTAAAACATTGCTAAAACTCACCTAATAAACAAGTGTCTATGCCCCTGCAATACCCCTGACTAGACTAAAACCAGCACTCTCTTCAAGTTAATATTGCTCATAACCCTACCCCCACCCACCAAGCTTATCATACCACGGCTGACTTATATCTGTCAAGTTACCACTGTCAACCATCTATCACATTCTACATCTACTACTGCCTAATTACTTCTAAACCCACTCTATTGTAAATAAGCTACTGTCTGATTACTATCTAATTATACCTAACTCCACTACTATGGTGTATACTCTGCTGTGTGTTATCTTTACTGTTTATGGTGTAAAAGGACATATTAATTACTGTGGTTTACAAATGAAATCACAGTTTTCTTGTACAAAAGTACTATTACTATTTTAATATCTGTACTGTGTAAATGTCACATATATTATTGTTTGGTAACTGTGGAGATTTTCTCCCCAGGCCTCCACTGAAAATGGACATGTGTCCAGTCGGACTTTCCCGGTAAACAAACGTAAAATAAATAAATAAATAATTGGTTAGGTGTTCTTTAAGAAGGAGTTTAAATTTGGAGGTAGTGGGGTATTACGTATATGTTGTTCATAGGTTCACAGGTTTGTAGGATGATACTAGGCTATTGGCCTGGAGACCCTTATAAGCCTAGCCAAGAATTTCACCCATGTTCCCTCAAAGTCAGCACCTGTTTCTCCTGTCCATCAGGGACACAGGTGGGATCCCCGGGGTGTATTTTCTGTTTCCCATCCAGTCATCCAGGTTCCTTTTAAAGAGGGCTAGAGAGGTAGTCTGCTTGACATGGAGAGGGAGTCTATTCCACAAATGGGGGAGTCTTTGGGACACAAATCTATCCTGTCAACAAGTTCTATTAATGTCACAGACCAGGTTAAGGCCTTGCTTGCAGGTTGCTCTAGTGGAGTTTGTCTTACAAATAGGCAGCAACTCCATCAAGGCTGGGTCTGAGATGGCCTTGTATGCCAGACACAGGTCACCTCTGAGCAGTCTGTATGAGACTGAGTAGAGGGACAGGGTTTCAGCCTATCTGTATAGGATAGGTGTTTGAGACCCTGGAATGCAGTTCCATATTTTTGTGATTTGATTTGTGAATAAAGAGTCACCAAAAGAGTTGTTAGATTTATTAACTTTTAGACGTAGTTTGTTGAATGAGCGGAGGGTAAGGGTGGTGTTATAAGGTTGAACTAGGAGAATTTTCCCTGCATCGTGTCATATATACATATTTAAAATGTCCTACTTTGCCTGCTCCCATTACATACAGTTGCTTCATTATTTCTCCTATACCAACATCATTATTTGACTTTTTATTGCACGATACTTTACTGCTTATTCTTCAAATAATGCCCATACTGCAACTGCCACTATTTTACCCATTTTTACTTTATGCCTTTGATATGTCTCCATACAAACCATACACCAACATTTGTGCATTAATATCCCTGATTTTACAAATTCTAGTATTCTGATATTTATATTTATAGTCTGAATTACAAGTTGTACCTCTAGCGTACAAGTATACAACAGAGGTTCACTTATTCACTCGCTTACATTTTAATTACTGTCTTCAGAGGTCAGCCTGAGAATTGGATTAATTTAACACCTCCACCTCACTGTATCAGCTGCCAGTATGCCACAGCACCAAGACAAGTCATTATTCACTAAACCACTAAACCTTTTCCGTAACAGCACTTTCGTGGCAGTGCCTCAGTCTCTGTTTCACAACAGTCTCCATGCACTAGCTCTTGATGATGAAAGTCATTCTGGTCAATACTCAATCAGATCAAATATAATAATAAACCTATTCATTCCCAAACAATAATAACAACACTAGCCTAGTTCTGAGGTGACAAATACTTTTATTCTAAAAATAATGTTTATGACCTTGTACTAGAACCACATTGGTATGTGTTATTGCTGCTCTTACCGTTTTTCTTGTTAAGCAAACAGACAACTGACTGACTGACGGGGTCATGGGTTACTCCAGAGCTGGCTAGGTCGATGAAAATGATATAAGAACTGAAATGACCTGCTGCAAATTGAGTCAACTAACTGAGGTAGCCAGGGTCATGTTGTCACTCAAGATGGTTTGGCTTCATTCATCAATTTGTGAACTTAAAACAAATCCAATTTGCCTTTTTCCCAGTCAGCAGTTTTTTTTTATTCTTTTCCGTATCATCTGGGCAAAAAGAAAAAGGACACGATAGGGTAAAAGCAGCCAATGACTGACAATATGTATAAAGGTGGGCTTATGTGTTTTGCTTAATTATTATTGTTATTTTTTAAATTTGAACACGATATATATATATATTTTTTGTTGCACAGTGAGAGGATGGCTGGCAGTGAGGCAGTTGTGGGAATGTGCTGATGACCATTTCTCCTACCAATAAATTACTTACACTATAACCGTTGAAAAAAAAATGTTTTGTTTTCAATGACATTTTTGTGTGTTCAAGTAAGGTTGAAAATTGGAAAGCATGCTGAGAATTTTGCTAATTAATATGTTTTTCTTGGTCTGAGTTTGACATGCCCAACTATGATGAGTTTTTTACATTGGTCTCCATAATGTGCTTGACCACCTGCTTTGTTTTATCATGCTTGGATGTCCTGTACTTTGTCCTTCATCAGATTACCACCTTGCCAATGGAGACAGGAGTTTTGCTGTCTAATCTGAAGGAAAAATGGCGTTATCATATTCTCAAGTAGGTGGGGTTAAATAATAATTATTCGGATGGCTGTCAACCAGTCCTGAACATCCTTTTTGTTGGCAAGGTTCTTGAAAAGGTTATCTATGCACAACTGAACTCCTATTTGTGAGATTATAAACTCTGTGATTTATTCTAATCTGTGTTTTTGGCCAGACATAGAACTGAAATTGCTCTAGTTAAGGTATTTAATGATTTCATAACTACTAAAGAGTAGCAACGCTGTGTCATCTCGGTCCATTTACATCTTTTGTCAGTATTTGACACAGCAGATCATGACATTTTACTTGACAATTTAACAAGGTATTGTGGTATCCCAGGTGTTGTATGATAGTGGATTGCTTCCTATCTTACTGGTCCTATTCAGTGGGTTGTGTTGGGAGTTAAATCCTCCACACATCTTCTCCAGACATGTGGGGTGCTACAGGGTTCAATTTTGAGTATGCTTCTGTTTACCATGTATATGTTCCCATTAGGAGATGCTGTTCAAAGGAAAAATTAAAATGTTCACTCTTATGACAGACAGTTTTACCTCTCTTTCCCAAAAGAGTCTATGTCTGCCTTAATAATATTGCCATGAACCTGGAATTCATGCACACCAGAATGATAAGTAATCACTTTAAACTCAATACAAGCTAGATGATTAGTATGGCCACCCTTTGTAATTCTTTCATTCCAGTTTTGCCACCTGACATAATCTGTAATGGTGAAAACATGTCTATAGTGTGAAATTTAGCTGTGGTATTTGATGATCAAATTATCCATAAGGACCAGTTTTTGATAGTTATCATATCCTCCTGCTTTCACCTAAGGAATATCACTCAGATTAAGTATCTCATTCTGCAAGATGATTTATTTATGGCTCTGCATGCTTTGATCTCATATTATCTGGACTACTACAATGCCCTCTACCTGGAGTTACCTGATGTTGAGCTTGACCACTTACAGCTCATTTAAAACTCCCCTCTCTATTGGGTATTTAGATGTCACCATATTATGCCAGTTCTTCAGAGTCTCACCAGCTACCTATTCAGTCTCACATTGCCTACAAGGTCCTCATCTTAATTTATCTTGCCCTACACAACTTTGTTTATCTTACCTTAAGGAATGCCTTAGCTGGTACCAGAAGGGTTAACTTTAGTCTGCTGGGGAACATTCTTTCACATAAGAGGAGCTTTATATTTGGACCTTTCTGCTTGAAGTGTTTAGGAGGCTCCTGATTCTCTGTGGTTTGAAGCATTCTTTAGAAACTTTTCTCTATGAACAAGTTTATAAACATTGCCATAGTTTAACCTTATATGTCATTATCTTTGTTACATTTTACACTGCTGGACTGTGCTTTATGTTATTTCATGTACTGTAATAGTGGTTAGTTAATAGGCACTTAAGTAAATGTGAAGAAAAAAAAGACCCTAACAGGAAAAGCATATATGCAAAATCTCCATAACCTGTACACATATGTCAGAAGCCCCACACAACATGCTGCACTTTATTAGCACATATATAATATCTTTATGCTTGCATAATAAGCAAACAAGTAAATCAGAAAACAGCTAATTTTTCTCCCCTGTATCACTAGTAAAAAATAACATGCTTACTATGAAACAGTAAATCCCAATATAATAGTAATAATAACAATAATAGTAAGAGGAAAAATAGATCCACACTTCCCATGTGGGGCGACAGGTATCAACCGTGCAACTGCCATACAGGCAGACAGTTCTCAAAAAACAACAGTTACATTTCTCAGGAAACAAACAAACATAACTGTAAGTCAAATATATACAGTAAAGTATTTGCATCAAAATGTAAAGGGAAAACAAAAAAAATAACAAAGTAAGTTAAAAAGAAAGGATGGTGACAAAGGAAGGGATTCGAGAGAGAGGGAGAAATTATAACACTGATGTAGGAACTGTCAAACAGAAACTTATGTAAGTACAAGATACAATGTACAAACACAGCTGCAGAAATGGTGCAAAACTGACGAGCAGCTCAGCTGTCTGACAAAAAAAGGGTGCCGTGCTATTGTGTGGTCTCTTAACAAGATGGCCACAGGGAAACTTTCTGATGGTGTGTTATCTCCTGTGCTTATTGCATTTAGGTTTTGGAGTGATACTTTACCCACGGAGAGGTGGGACATCAGTTTCTGAGTCACTATGACAACTTGCCTTTTTGTACATATCATTTACTGCAACACTGTGGTGTTGCGGTAGCGTTGCCGCCTCACAGCAAGACGTTGTCGCGTTTGATTCTCAGCTAGAGCGTCTTCTGTGTGGAGGCATGCGTGAATGGGCATGCCTTCGTTGAAGGTTGTGCATCAGGACTGGTAACTCGGCATGTAAAAATCCACTACCAAACATTAGCGGACTGGAGTTCTGCTGTGGATCCCCTAACTGGGATAATCCGAAAGACACAACAACATTTACTGCAACACTGGCATATATGTATAGGCCAACAAAAGGAATGGGCACACACACTGCCTGACTAACTGTTTAGTCATGCTCACAAAATCATATAAACCTCAGTACTAAAACATATATATGTACACATGATTGCACTTACCACAGAAGGGTTGATTAATATGCATGCAGCTGCCACAGAGCTAATTGAGTAATAAAGCAATTTTTAAAACAAGAGCATTTAAATTAAGAAAAAAGACATACATACCCTTGTACCTGGAAAGCCTTTCCATCCTTCTCCACTATATCAGTTCATTCTTCTCAATAACCTCCTGAGCCCTAAAAAAATGCAATCATTTAGTTGCATGCCTTCAGACTATTAGTCAGTAAACCCAATACTTATACAAACTGAACAGAGATACTTGCAATACAGCTCAGGTGCCCTACCTCTACACCTCTTCTTCTCATCAGCTCAGAAGGTGAGGATGGTGCCTCCACATGTCACTGTAGTATTGCCTGCGCTGTTCATCAGAGGGAGGTATGGCAGGCATCCACATTAGACTGGAGACCCTCATAGGAGTCCCCAGATAAGTGCTGCCACTGCCATTCCATGAATAAACTAATATTTTGGACTCCTTATTGCATCACGTGGGTGCCCTGCCACAGTGTCATTGGAAGCCATGCCCATGCTCTAGGTCTCATTTCAGTGAATAATGACTGGCATCTTGCAGTCACACCCATTTTATGTTTCACCAGTTGCTGTGCAACATAGGGCATTTCAGTGGAATGACTTCTTGTTGGTTTAGGAAAAAATAGCACTAAATATATCGATGTTCCAGTGTGGTATAAAGGTGTGAGCAATAGCATGGTGTTTATGCACGACCACTCTTTAGTGCCTCCATTGGCTGCAAATATAATAAACATTACATGATATCCCAGTTTGTGCCATGAACCTGCCAAACATGCACGATAGACTCCGCTTGCACTCATAAAGGGATATAAGCCTGAAAGACCCTCGTAGCACAACTATGCTCA
The DNA here is from genome assembly GCF_019279795.1 of Protopterus annectens. NCBI lineage: Eukaryota > Metazoa > Chordata > Ceratodontiformes > Protopteridae > Protopterus > Protopterus annectens. The sequence goes on along the minus strand of NC_056739.1, from coordinate 1,698,950,928 downwards.
CAGGTGCAATGAGCAGAAAGAGTGATTCAAGAACATTCATGAGTTTGGCCCTAATCTGATTAATCACCAAGATCACAAGCTTAAATCTAGGGAATATAAACCCTGGCGGCTGCAGAGAGACTCATCACTTATGAAGGTCTACAGATAGAATCCTGACTGAATTTTCCTGCACCTGTGTGGGGTATGCCACTCAACTTCTTTATTCAAAACTCAGTAACAAATCCAACAAATAATGAGGGATAAAGGCCCATGATTAGGGCAGCTTTTAATATTACTTTGATTTAGAAAGTTAATAGAAGAACAGGATTAACATCAATGTGCATTTTCTGAGGGATAAGAAGAATGAAACTGTAATGTGTGGCATTATAGAGCGAATACAATCCTAAGAAAATTACTAGAAAATCGAAAATTTTAGGAAAGAGAGGGAAAAATATGAGGCAAAATTAGAGTTGTTCTGTAAAATTATGGACAGCTGAGACCTATGTTGTGGCGTAAGCCTTACTATGCCTGAGTTTTACCTTGTCCAATCTGACATCAGCAGGTTCTCGTTTGTAGAATTGTACAAGCAATATGAATGTTTCATGTGGGGAGAAGATTTGTAATCTACCGTTGCAGTAAGAAGGGCAATCAAGGTAGGTGTACTAATCAAACGGTGAGGGTAACTAGGGGCAAAGTGCTTGCACTGAAGCAGTAAGTCAGTATTTAAAGGTGCAGTAAACACAGAGTGGAATTGTTATCTACTGTCTTTGTGAAATTCAGAAGAAGATTATGCAGGCGTCAGGAGTGTGGGCTGCTACTGCAGTATGAGGGTGTATTAAGATGTCTGCTGAACAGTGGGATTTAGGTAAATATGCTTTAAGTTCATTCATGTAGTCTTTGCAATTTGTAGGCTGTATTGGCATTGTGAAAGAGAATGTTTCTGTAGGGGTGAAACTTTGCACAGCAGCAGTATCACAACTGAACATAACCTTTACTGGAGATAATTGTTAATACTGTTTACTCAATTTAATGTGAATGGTTGCAGGGCTGCCTGGTAAAATCCCTCATCAGATAACATGAAAGGCAGGCAAGGCATGGCATGTATGCTGGCTACATGCTTATCTTACTGTCTAGGGGGAATGCAATTGTAATCTTTGTGTTAATGGTTCTGTTAAGCCAGTGTTAGATATTAACAGACACCTATACATCCCAATAGCTGTAGTAAAGTGCAGAGCGTTACTCAATAAATGTACCCTTATCTGTATACTCATACACTTTATTCTTTCCTCACCCCAATAGCTGGCAAAGGGAAGGCCCATTAAGGCAAGTTCTGTCACACACAGAATGAGCTTAATACTGGCCCTCCATCACCTTGACCAAAGGATGTTCATCCAGGAGACATCAGACTAGACCTACTGTGCCTGACAGGATGCAGAGAATGACATAAATGCTGTTGGTTGATGGGGCAGGAACTACCAGCAGGTCAGCTGTCAGGTCGCCCATGTGATTCATGATGCTCAAAAGCATGTTGTCTACCTGGCACAGGAAGGTGGAGCAAAGTGAGTTGGCTTGTCAGATGAATCACTGTTAACTGAGACAGAGTGGTTCTTTGTCTCTCTGAGTGGGATGATCTGACAATTCAGTACTCTACAGCAGGGTGCTGGACCTTGGAGCAGAATTGTAGCATGCTCGTAGAATCTTCACTGGAGATACTCCACTTGTGTATCAGTAGTCCTGTGGCAAATACATACTGATTAACTGTGTAGTATACCATTTATCACTAAATGCAGTTTCCTCTGTTGTGTAGAGACATTAGTGCTTCAAACAACAAGAGCACCTGCATGAGGTAAGCTCTGTCTTTTTTATGTTCTACCACCATATGCTGTACTTACTATTTCTGCACTGGCAATAAAGTAATGGTGATGGATCTTACTTATTGTGGTTATTCTTATTTGGTGTCTTCACAGGTAATTTATTATTTTGCTCCTTCACTATTGATATACCTCTACTTGATGCTGAAGATGACTTGGCACAATCAGGGAGCACAGTACAGAAAATGTGGGATCCCCTACCCAGTCAAGGGGTTTTGCTCTTGTGCCTGTGGAACCCACTAGAAATATACAAATTACTAGTGAAGGGAAGGTTGTCACTGATAGACATAAGTGGGAAGATATGTCTCCCCCTGTGGGACAGGCCTCATTATCTGCCACAATCTCTACTGGACATGGGGAGGACAGGGGTGATTGGTATGCTGGTGGCCATAGATGCCATGGGCACCACCCCATAAACTAACTGTCTCAATGTTTGCAACTCAGCAGATGTTCCGAGTCATCATAAAGGGACAGGTCAGCAATACCACAGCCTTTACAGAGATAGTGCATGTTTTACAGACTATCTGTGATGATCAGAGGGGGTGTGTGTCCCATATGTGTGACATCTTACATATGTACTATTGCAAGCTGAAATGATTAAGGACATCATGTTGATGACAAAATGCATGACAAGCATGGGTGTCAGCTGCTCCATACCTGTCTTAAGTGTTGATGGCAGTCATAGGCACAGGAAGGCTAGGTCAGGCACACACAGTGACATCACTCCCACCCCAGTATCTAGTGTAGATATATGTAGTGAGAGATGAGGACATTCACAAGGGCATTTGACTCATGCCAGTGATACATCTGGGACAGTCCTTCACTCACATTCATACAGCACAACTGCCTCTAGGTATACTGGCTGTGACACTCCAAGGAGAGGCAATTCCCAGAGACAGGGGTGTGCACGGAATGGCTACCCATTTTGCTGTGGCTGCCCTGAATCTCACCTGTCCATAAGACCCTGTCTCAGTGTTGCAACACCTGCTGAGGCTGTGTCTTGGCTAGCACACATACACACATACACTTACACTACAGGACTGAGTAAAACACACACACACACACACACACACACACACACACACACACACACACACACACACACACACACACAAGGTGGTGGTATTATTAACCATCTGAAATGTTGGGGCCCACTACAGTGAAATCAAAATCACAGACACTGAATGGTCAAAGAAACATTCTTACATATACTAAATATAACATGGCCATTTCACAGAATATTCTCTTTTCTTTGAGGTATGATGATCTCAGAGTTGGTATATATAGGTTGAGAGGGTGTGTGGGCTTGCCCCCCACATCAGGAGATGCAGGGAGGGCTTTCCCCCTGCAAAAAAACAGTTAAAAGGAGAGACCAATCTTCAAGATTTGTTCTCCCAGTTTTTTGGTCTTTCTTCGGCTTGTCAGCACTCAACATTTTGAGTGTCAATATTTCAATAGGGAGCCACTACTGCCCCCTCCTAGTTCACCTTAGGTGCCAACCCATGTTATATACACACTGCACAAAGTTATTGCAGTTTATTACAGTTAGAACAGCATGTATACATTTCCTTGTAGAAATCACTGCACATAGAGCTTCTGCCCACTTGTGCAAGTGATAACTCTGCTCTGACCTTTGTACTTTGTTACTTTGGTTGCCTTTATCTGATGCACAGTATGTGCCAATTCAGATATGGATAAGCAAAGTATGAGTGTAGGTTTGCACACATCACTTTTACTGTTGTACATATGCTTTAATTTAGGCCAGGACTCTATACTAATCCATCTTTCAGAGTTATGATAAATGGAGGGCTTTCAGGAGTCAGGCAGACTGAAAAATGTACCAGACAAGCCTGCCCTCTATCACCAGGGATGTTCCTCTTTGCAATGGAGGAGTTAACTAATAAAGTAAGATCTTATCTATAAGACAGAAGTGATATGGACAAAACATTAAATTTGATCCAGATATTTGCACATGTCTGTGTGCTAATGAGTACAGAGCTGCTATCAATATTAGAGAGCCGTAAACATCTTTAAGAGGTTTAGGGAAATTTCAGGGCTTGGATGTAATATCACAAAGACAGTGGGAAAATGGGTCTCACTAACTACCAGAAAGTAATTACCTCAAACGAAACAAGTGAGGAACCTAAGCTTGGTGGGATATAGACATTAGAACAAGTACTTAAGTGCAATTTAAAATGTCTAAGAGAGAAGGTTTTGGCATTCATTCCAAAATTAAAACTTCTTTTGACATTGGCGGGGAATATACAGGCAGTATAAGAGATGATAATGCCCCATATCATTCATCTATTCAGAAACCTACCTTTTTCATCAGAACACCCAGGTTTACAGGATCTAAAAATCTAAATAATGACAGTGTTTTTGACAAAGGAGTAAGGAGAATTCCATTGAGTTGGGCATATACTCCCAAAGTTTTGGAGGGGCTGAGAATTACCTCACATAAGAACATACATCATAGCATTTAAAGTAAATCATTTATTGAGATGGGCTTCTGACAATGACTACAAGTATGAGACACAGCACCTGAGCGGAGGGAGATCAACACTCTGACTATACCCCGGGAATGGGTACGGGAGCAGAAGTTGGGGAATGGTTCCTGACAGCAATATTTGGCTGATCCCGAAACATTTTTTAAAATAAAATGGTTGAACAGGACTCACTGGGTAGAGCGAAGTGTTAGGTACTGGGACCAGCTGTTAGTATACCAGGATGAGCCCCCTTTTGAAAAATTTAACATCATTGCCAAGAAATATAAGATAAGGGAGCAAGAATACTTTACCCTTATACAGACCAAGGCGCACAAAGAACTTAGATTCTTCCCATAAGATAAATGGAAGCGTATAGTGACATGATGAATTGGGATTATTTACAGGGATTTATGGCAAACAAAAGCCAAGGTGTGGAAAAAAAAGAAGACTGGAAGATGTTTCTTCCTCTTGTAACCAAACTTCCAAACATTTAAATGCTTAGTCTTGTAAGTAAGACTGACACTATTTAAACTCTAATCAACTTATTGTTTAAATCCTTCTACCTGATGTGAACAATTGTATATAATTCTTACTATATTACATTTGTTTTAGCTTTCTTAAGTAATATTTTGTTTACTGTAGCTTTCCTCAAGTGTTTTTATCTCTAGAATGTAACAATTGCCTGTTTTATTATTAATCCTTTATTTACCATGTAACAATATTTCTATACTTTTGTATAGCTGTGTGGAGCTTTTCTCCCCGGGCCTCTACTGAAAATGGAAATATATCCAGCTAGACTAGCTCGGTCAACAAATGTAAAATAAAATAAATAAAATAAATAAATAAAATTGTAGAACAGAGTATATGCATTTACCTTTAAGAAGCATTTCCAGATGTAGGCACATGCATATAAATAGTGAGCATGTGCAGGCAGTAGTGCCATTTTGAGAGAACAGCCAGAGTGTTAACATGTAGGAGTGTAGTAGTCAGTCTGTTTATAAGTTTCTTTTAGTTTAAGTTACAAAGCCTCATTCCTGATGTGTTTGTGTGTAATAAAGCTGCTTGAACTGTACCCACAACTGCTTGTCTGTTTTATCCTGACCAGATGAGTGACATAGTGTCAGAAGTGGGATTAAGAGAACAACTTCTTCAAGCCATGAGGTGCAGAGTTGAAGGTAAGCAGATTGAGCTGGTTGAGTACAACAGAGCTCAAACAATCAAAAAAGGGCCAGAAATTAAGTAAAGGTAACCAGAACTTGCACAAATCATTTATTTTGCAAAAAAAATGAAACAGAGCATTTCTATGGCACAAAACGCATTATTAATTAAACAAGTAGCACAAAACATATTATTAATCAAACTAAAGGCACAAAACGCATTATTAATTAAACAAAATGTTTGAAACCACAATATTTGACAAAACTAGCAGAAATATTCATAAGTGGCTCAGTATTAATTTATTTATTTATTTTGTTTGTTTGTTTATTTATTTATTTATTTATTGACATTTGTTAACCGGGAAAGTCCACTGGGCCAAGCAGAGCCCATTTTCAGTAGAGGCCAGGGGAGAAAAGCTCCAAAAAGAAAATACAAATAAAGTACCTAATACAATAGCAAATCTATATATAAAACAAAAGCAGAATACAGCATAAGGCAAGAGGAGAAAAGCACCTCGGAAATTACAAAGGAGTATCTAGTACAATACAAGTCATACATTCAAAAAATATAATCTAATAGTAGAAAGCAATATAAAGCAGGAGAAACATTCATAAGAATTATAAATGAGTGTCTCATACAGCTGAAGTCTTACATTTCAGAAGAGTTAAGTCAACACAGTTAGAACTATGCAGCAAGTCTAATCCTTGATTTTTCTGGTCAGAGATCAACTAGGTCTAAGTTATTGCAGGAGGATGAGAATTATCTTTGGTTTGCATAATGAAAACGAGCACAAGAAAAGTATAATGAGCAGGATAAGACCCCACCCAGTTTGGGTTAATGAAGGGACGATCTTCTCTCCTGAACCTGACTGACTTCTTCGAATCAGTCTCCAGAGCTGTGGACGAGGGTAAGGTGGTCCACACAGCCTATCTGGACCTCGCCAAGGCCTTTGACACCATCCCCCACTCTGGAATCATAGCTAGACTTACTAAGCTGGGCATTAATCCCTACATCACTCAATGGGTTGCCAACTGGCTTACTGACAGAACCCACACTGTAAAAGTAGCCGACTCCAAATCCAGCTCCAGGCAAGTGACAAGTGGAGTACTTCAGGGTTCAGTCCTGGGACCAGTCTACTTCTCTGAAGTACAGGCCAATACTAAAGGACTCTGGCTAACAAAGTTCGCAGATGACTGCAAACTAGGAGCCATTATTGAATCCCCAAATGATGTGGATACTCTACAAAAGGGCCTTACAGAAACAGATGCTTGGTGCCAGAGCCATGGGCTCAAGCTCAATGCCAAGAAATGTATAGTTATCCTCTTTGGGAAAAAACATGTACCCGTGATTTACCACATAGGTGGCAGTACACTAAACACCGAAAGTGTGATAAGAGACTTAGGGACACAGGTGGACAGTGGTCTCACCTTCGATAACCACATCATCACAACAGTTAGGAAATCCTTCTATGTACCACACCTGATCACTAAGGGTTTTTCATACAAAAAAAGGAGGTCATTGTCCCACTGTACTCATCCCTCATTAGACCCATTATAATGCCCCATTTGGTATGTACCTCTCAAGACATCTGCAACAACTGGAAAGGCCGCAGAAATACCTCACTAAAAGAATCACAGGCATAAAGCAGATGTCCTATGCTGACTGCCTTAAAAAACTCCAGCTATACTCTGTCACATATCGTCTACTCAAAGGTGATCTCTGCTTAACATACAAGGCCATGTCAAACCCAGAACTGTTGGATATGCTACACTTAAAGAAATCCCAATCCCTCAGAGCCACACGCTCTGGGGATCTAAACCTTGTCATCACAATAAACAAAACATGCTGGAGGGATAGGTTCCTGACCCAGGGACTCCCCAGACTTTGGAATAGACTGCCCATACATGTCAAGCAGAGCACCTCTTTGGCCCTCTTCAAAAGGAACCTTGACGATTGGATGGGAGAAAGAAAATTCATCTTGGGGATCACGTCAAACACCCTGCTAGGATAGGGTCAGGGGAAGTAAATAGAAGAAGAGAAATAGCCAGGGAATTGTAGGTTTGTATAGGCCCTAGGGCCCATAGCCTAGTACCAACCTAAAACCTACTATAAACCAATAATAAGTAGTACAAAGAAAAAAGAAAGATAAAAGAGCAAAGCAACTGCAATGTTTTTTGTTTTTGCAGATGTTTTGTATTTTACTGGCCTATTTGCTATGAAAATTGCGAATTCAAAGCATAAAGCATAACTACAGTTAGTATCTTTTAGACAAAGATGTTTGCAGAGTGTGTGCTTTATTACGGTGCAATTATTTCAAAGAGTTTGCTGTGTGCAAAGTACAGTTATATTACAAAGTACAGTCAAAGTACAGCCATTTTGAAAAGTTTTTTGTGCTGTGTACATAAATTCGCAGAGTGCCGCCATTTCAAAGGGTTTCTTACACTGCACTGAGTTATTTCACAAAATACAGCCATTTTGAAGAGTTTCTGGGGTGTGTACAATTTATTTGCAAAGTGCATTCATTTCAAAGTGTTTCTTACTCTGATCTTCTTGTGCCATGTACAGTTTATTTGCAAAGTACACTCATTTCAAATTCAAAGATAAGGAGTGGTTTCTGAAAGTACAGTTATTTTAAAGTGTTCTTGTGCTATGGAGACTTATTTGGCAAAGTGCAGTTACTTCAGTCTGTTGTGCTATTGGGCATAATTATGAGTTCTGGCATAAAGTTTTGGCATTTTTATATGTGTGTACATTTGTACATAATTTTGAGCACCTTCACTATTGTGTGTTGATATGGCAGAGGCTTTTCACAGACCCAGTCCACTTGTGTTTGATCATAATATATCAAAGAATTGGAGAGTATTTGAGCAGGAATACAATATTTTCATACAAACAGCTTTTTCTGACAAAGATACACATACAAGGGCATTTATTTTGCTTAACTTAGCTTGGTCAGAAGCCATTGAAAGAGAGCATTCATTTGTGTATGCACCAAAGGTATATGCAGGAGAGGGAGAACTGCCATATTGTTGTACCAGCTGAATCAAGAAGACCCTGAGTGCTTGAAACATAAATTTAGGGAGGTGTGCAACCCACAGACAAGTGTTACATTAGAGAGGCACTTATTTTATGCAACAGACCAAAAGCCAGGTGAAACTTTGCAGCTTATATCACTGACTTGAGAAATAAGGCTAAAATGTGCAGATTTGGTGACTTGAGAGATGAGTTAATAAAGGGCAGGCTTGTGTGTGGTGTTAATAAGGCTGCAATGAGAAAGATTTTGCTTTGTGACAGTGATTTAACGTTAAGCAAAGCTATAGAGACTTATCAAATCCATGAGTTCACAGAAAGGCACACAAGTATGCTTGCAAGTGATAAGAGCATGGTTTCAGCAACCTCTAGAGCAAACATAGACAGCATGCAGCATGTGGCAAGTAGAAACAGGCCTAACCACATGGCAGTTGCAACTCCTGCAGGATTTCCTGGGAGGAGCCGTAACTTTCTAGCAAGTCCCAAGACTTGCTCAGTAAAAGGGATATGCTCAGTGCAATATAAGGGTGAGTCAGCAAAACTCAAGTCAAGTCTTATTGTTAACTGTCATAATTGTGGAGCCAACCATGAGTCTAAAAGAGAGAGGTGCTTAGCATTTGGTCAGCAATGTCACAGGTGTAAAAAATGGAACCACTTTCAGAAGTTTTGTAAATCAAGCAAGCCTTGTTCAGTTATTAAGAAAGGTCACTCAAAAAAGCAAGTTGATCATGGAAAAAGCTACAACCCTACTTTCTGTGTAGATTGTGTATCAGTGGCTGTTGAAAATGTTAATGCAGTAGATTTGTTGGCAAAGAACAAAGTATTTTGTACTGTCCTGCACAATGATAAATCCATGGAGCTCAAAGTGGACACTGGTTCAAAGTGCAATGTAATGTCAGCAAAAACATTTGCTAGAGTAAGAGCTGGTGAGCACCTTAATTTGGTTAATCATGCGAAGCAAGTTGCTTATTAAGGTGAAGAGATTCAAACCAAAGTCTCAGTAGTGCTTTTGTGCTATTCGGCTGGGAACAGTTACAGCTTGCAATTTTATGTAGTCAGAAGATCTGTACAGTCATTATTAGGTCTCAGAGACAGTTTCAGAATGAAACTGCTTTCTTTTACTAATGAAGTACATCATGTAAGCACATGTCCCAGTTCCAGCAACATTGATTCTATTTTCTCAGAGCATGCTGATGTTTTTGACAACAAGCTAGGCAAACTTCCAGTTGTGTACTCCATGAAAGTAGACCCAGAGGTCAGTCCAGTGGTCAGAACAGCAAGGAGAGCTCCAATAGCTATGCAGGGCAAAGGCAAGGTCCAGTTAGACAAAATGGTGCAGCAAGGTATGATTTGTCCAGTCAGAACCAACTGAGCGGGTGTCTTCCATGGTAGCTGCTTATAAGATGAAATCAGAATATGCATTGACCCAAGAGACTTGAACAAGGCATTAAAAAGACCTCATCATCCTATGCGTACAGTCAAGGAGATTGCCACCCTCATGCCAAGTGCTACTGTTTTTCTGTCTTAGATGCAAAGAGTTCATTTTGGCAAGTAATGCCTGATCACACATCTTTACTACTGACTACATTCACTACCCCATTTTGTATATACAGATTCCTCAGGATGACGTTTGGAATAAATTCTGCCACTGAAGTCTTTCAGCCTGCAATGAAGCACATTGTTTGGGTTATCCGTGTGCAGTAATAGTTGATGGTTTATTAGTTGGAGGCAATGGTGAAGCAGAGCATGACAGAAACCTCAGGAAAGTTCTGGGCAGAGTGCATGAAGTGAATTTGAAGCTCAATCCTCTGAAGTGTAAATTCAGGCTACCAGAATTTACTTATGTAGGTCATTTATTTACCAGTGCAGGCTAATGACCAGACCCTTCTAAACAAGCAGCCATTCTTGAGATGCCAGCTGCAGACAATGTCCAAGCTTTACAGTGTTTTCTTGGTATGATTAGCTATTTGGGCAAATTTATCCCTGACTTTAGTGAGTTATCAGTACCTTAAAGAGAGCTGACATGCAAAAATGTTACCTGGTTATGATTAGACCAACACCAGAGAGCATTTGATAACCTCAAACAGCAAATTGTTAACCCTTATACATTAAGGTACTATGATGTCCACAGACCAGTAGTTCTTTCCCGTGATGCTTCACAGTTCGGTCTTGGTTCAGTTATTCTTCAAGATGGAAGACCTGTTACCTATGCATCTAGAACTCTTACCCAAACTGAGATGCAGTATGCTCAAATTGAGAAGGAACTTTTGGCAATTGTGTTCACATGTTCAAAGTTCCGTGATTATATTTATGGTCGAGCTATCCAAATTGAAACTGATCATCAATCTCTAGTCACTTTTTTAGAGAAGCCTATGCATTCCACTCCAGCAAGACTACAAAGAATGTTGCTCAGATTATAAAAAGTATAATTTCAAAATGGTCTATACAAAAGGCAAACTTCTTTATCTGGCTGGTACCTTATCCAGATCACCCAGAAATACCACAGAACAGCTTGATGCAGAGAATTTTGACTCTGATGTCATGGGAGTGCATAATTTTTCTACCACAATACTTGATGAGCTAAGAGATCATACAAAGACTGATCCCATTTTGCAAAAGTTCAACCACTTCATCAATGCAGGATGGCTGTCAAAGCAATCCTGTGTGCCGCCAGAAGTACAACTTTATTTTTCATACAGAGATAAGATGCTGATGGAAGATAGTATAATTTTCAAAGGTCCTAAAGTTATTGTTCCTACTTCCTTGCAACATGAATACATTCAGACTTTGCATCATGCCCACCCAGGTTCTGATTCTACCAAAAGAAGGGCGAGAGGACTAGTATTTTAGCCTTCTCTATCAAAAGACATTGATAAAGTGCTTTATCTTTGTTCAGTATTTAATAGTACTAAGCCATTAGCAAAAAAAGCCACTTCATCTAAGCCATATTCCCGAACTATCTTGGTCAACAGTAGCCACTGACATATTTGAATGGAACAATCAGCATTACTTAGTGTTAGTAGACTCTTATTCGAACTGGTTTGAGATCGATTTGCTACTTAACCTAACATCCAGTGCTGTTATTACTAAGATGAAACATCATTTCTCAGTCCATGGTAGTCCACGCAAAGTTATTTCTGACAACAGTACCCAGTTTACCAGTCAATTGTTTCAGAGATTTGCAAAAGGGTGGCACTTTACCCATGTTACTAGTAGTCCTGAATACCCACAGTCAAATGGCCTTGCTGAACGTGCAGTACAGAGTGCAAAGCAATTACTAGAGAGGTCAAAGTGAGACAATACTGAAATCTTCTTGAATTTACACAATCTCAGGAATATACTCCATGACAACCTATTTGGCTCGACTGCTCAGAGACTTTTATCTAGGCAAACCAGAAAAACCTTGCCTATCAGTTCTAGTTTGTTGATGACTAATGCTAAAAACAACAGAGCAATCAAAACCCAACTTTTTAAAAAGCGTTCTCAGAAGTCCAGCTATGATAAAATGAGCAGATTTCTTCGTCCATTAAAAGAAGGAGAGACAGTGAGGATGCAAATGGCGAAAGGCTTTGATCAAATCGGTCAAGTGAGAGGTATATGTGATGAGCCGAGATCCTACTTAGTGGAATCTGAGGGTATAGAATACGGGAGAGACCACAGGCATCTTCTTCCTGTATCAGAAATGATATTGCAACGTTGTACCTATGATGCAGACTCTAGATCTCAGATCGAGCCTGACAATGTTTGCATCGAAGAACGTGTCTCAGTATCCATTTCCGTTCCTGATAATGTCCCAGATGTTCCCAAAGCTGAACATTCCTTGAAGATAGTCCCCATTGCTAGATCCATTTCTGACTTTTATATATTACATAATCAGTTCATATTTCTAGAGCTAGTGTAAAATACACAGCAACCTGGACATGATTGTTTTATATGTGTCTGATTTTGTATAATTATATGGCAAAAGATCATTTCTGTATAATTGCATGTCACTGAATACTGGCATTTGATGTATGGGCTATTTCTCAAAGAGGGAGGATGTAGAACAGAGCATATGTATGTACCTTTAAGAAGCATTTTCAGATGTAGGCACATGCATATAAATAGAGAGCACGTGCAGGCAGCAGTGCCATTTGGTTCCCTATTAAGTAAGCAAACACTTAATATAGCGAACGCTGTTTAACTGACAGCTAAATGTTGAAACAGCAAAATCCCGAAGACACAGAACAGCGATTTTTTTCCCAGGGGGAAAAAAATCACTGGGACATTTTTGGGACTTTGCCGTTTCCTCCACTGTGATGCGCTCTCAGAGTGGTATATTTAAGTAGGAGGGGTGGGGGCACAGCCCCCCACTTTATTTTGTATTTGTTTTTTTTTTGTTTTGTTTTTTTTTTTGCGGACCAGTGAATTTTTTTCCTGGGAAAAGAAATCGCTATTCCGTTTGTTCAGAATTTTGTGTTTTCATTTTTTTGGGTCGATTATACAGCATTCATTATTTTGAGTATTCGCTGTTATAATATAAAGCGTGCTATTTTGAGAGAACAGCCAGACTGTTAACATGTATGAGTGTAGTAGTCAGTCTGTTTATAAGTTTATTTAAGTTTAAATATCCAAGAAAAAAACAACAAGAGCTCAACGTCAAACACTATTTTAATGAGTTAAATAATAAAACACAGGAAACCGTTCCAGTTACAAAACTCTTTCTCAGTGCAATTATACATCTCATTATCTTCACAGTGTTTAAATATTTACATCAGCCAATCATACACTTTCTTAAAATCACATGGGTTATTAAATAGCTAGATATAGTTAAAATAAAGCAGCATAGTATAAGGAACACACATTCATATATAAAAACAAGCCCAGGACCAAATAAAAATAAACTTATAATAAAATACAAATATAAATAAAGAATATATTATAAGTATTACTAGCTAGTAACTATACTAAATATTATACTAAAGATTACAATAAAAATAAAAATAAATACTACTTATATACATACTGATGTCTATTTTTCAGTATGGGCTTAATACTATTGGCACTATTCAATCCTGGCATTTTATCAGCCCTGAAATAATTAATCCAGTCATATTCGATCATCTCTGTTTTATTCATTAGGTCACCTCCTCTCGCATTGCGATGGACAACTTGTACTTCCTGGTGTTATGGAGAACACTCCTCCTGTATACACCATCCCTGTTACAACTGTTTCCTCAATATTACATCAAGCAGCATTGCAAATACTGTGAGCATCTTTTTAAGTGTGCCAAGGTCATACTGCAAGTTACCAGCAGACACATCCAGGAAGTGAATGAGTGCCTTACATAGCACAAATACATGCTCAATGATCACTCAGATTTGTCACAGGCCATAGCTGTAGTCATTTTCTGCCACTGTCTGTAGATTTTTGATTGGTGTCATAAACCATGGTTTCAGGGCATATTTGGCATTGCCATTAAGATAACGTTGGGGAAAATTGCCCCTCACCAACGAATATTATAGGTCACAATGTGTACCATATATGGTAGTCATGGGTACTACCTGAGTGGCCTGCAGACATATTATAGATTATACCCTGTGTATTACAGACAACCTGGAGGTTCATGGAGTGGTAATGTTAATGGTTAATGTACATACATCTCAGCCCATCAGGTTGGATTTTTTTACATGTGGGTACAGTCTATGGTTCACAATGCCTCAGAGAAATGGGCTATATCATAAGAGCCCCACATGTTGTTGGCGCTCTCCTCTCCTCTTTGGTGCGGGGAGTCCTCAAATGGTCTCCCACATGCAGTAGCATGGCATCTGGAAATTGGTGGAGTGTCCTTGAGGGTGATGCCTAGGACAACCCCCACTGTGTCCCCTGTTGGTCACTGGAAGGTGTTCTCAAACCACACATAACTTAGTAAACATTAGGCTAGGTACTCCATGAACCTACTAATGAGGGCAATGTATATCAACCAGATCCTGCATGGTATCAACCAGATCCTGCATGGTGACTCTGTCCACATGGTACTGGTTTATAATGTCAGTGTTGTAAAGGCCATGAAATATAAAGCACAGTCAGATAACGCTATGCCTCTGAGGGTGGCAATGCACAACTTCATAGATACTAGCAGTGAGTACAGCCACAGTTACACACACACATTTGCCAAAGCTGCAGCTACACCTAAGATCATTCCACAATTCCTCTCTTGTAACACCAGGATTTTGTGGAGGCCAAAGTCACCGGTGCAGACAGTTACAGTTGCTGATTTTAAACATTTCTTAATCAGTCCATCATATTGGCTGCACTCATTTGCATCCACCAAGTCCCTCACTTTAATGCTACTGCTCATTGCCATCTCATTACACCATTAGCATATATTCCACACAACTATGTTGCTTTGCCTTCTCATATCGCTCAGCTGTCCATTTTCACAGAATGTCCAGATTTTGACTCATAGTTTTGGTTTGCTCCTCATAAAGTTTGTGTTTTTCCATATGGGTACAGTCTGTGGGCCATAATACCACAGAGAAATGTGCAAATCACTGGGATGATCAGAGGACTGAAGTCACCAAATAATGACATACATTTGAGTTTCAGACTTCAAATCATTCAGAAAATGTATGTTAACACAACCCTTGTTACTCTAGCAACTTTCTAAGTTTATAAGAGCAATATTTAAAAGCTGTTCCTATTTGTAGTCTTTTGCCCCCCCCCCCCCCATTTTGTCAGGCTTTATGCAGATTTCCTGCACTAAGAGGTTGAGAGGTATGCCTCTCCACTTTCACTCCATGTGTTTATGAATCACACACAGGCTGTGCATGGCTGCTCATTATTCGCTACTGCCAAATGTAATGTGACTGTTGTTTCTGAAATACATCTGATGTCTGATACCTTTTCCATCATGTTGCATGGTTTGGCAATTCACAGTGCAATGAAATGTGGGTGTGCATCTATATAGGTATGTGTAACCATATATACATACATACATACATAAATACATACATATGAGCACAATTTTATTATTTATTTATTTTATTTATTTATTGCATTTGTTTACCGGGAAAGTCCACTGGGCCTAAAAGGGCCCATTTTCAGTGGAGGCTCAGGGAGAAAAGCTCCGACAAGAACATAGATACAGAAAAAATTAAAAATTAATTGGTACAGAAGTAGAAACAGTGTTGCATGTAGCGATTACAGTAATATATACAGAATATATATATAAAAGTAGGAATTTAGTTGGTTTGATTACAGTAATATATACAGAATATATACATAAAAGCAGGAATTTGGTTGGTTGCCAAATTAATTCAATCAGAGAGGTATAAACAGAGATATATTAATCAGCATTATTGTACCAGTATCAACAAGTGATAAAAACATAATAATTATGAAGAAAATATCATCAGTCAGCAGTAGCAAAAAGCATAGGAGTTTAGTTATCATATTAGAAAAAGGAAGATGTTAGGTTATAGAGCAGGTACATAGCCAGGAAGAGTTCAGATGATTTTTCAGTATTTGTTTGAAGGTGGTGGTGCTGCCTGTGTTTCTTATAGAAGGTAGAAGCGAGTTTCATAGTTTGGTGACGGTGAAGGAATAGAGGAGTTGACCAGCAGGTATGGTGGGCTTTTCTACTTTTAGAAGTAGATGATTTTCAGATCTTAGTTGCCTGCTGGGTTGGTATTTGGCAGGTAGTGTCGACAGAGCAGGACAGTCTGTGTGTCTATAGATTATTTTGTGCGCTGTAGTTAGTTGGGTGAATGAGAGAGGGTGGGGGAGTTCCAGCCAGCTTGTTTCAGTGAGTTAGTGAGCTGCAGTGGTGGTATGAGAATTTGGTCTTGGTGGCAAATTTGGCTATTCTGTTGTAACACATATCAAGTTTGGATTTTGTAGAATTTTGGATATTAGTGAGAAGAGGGGTGCCATAAAGGAGATAGGGTAATAGAATGGTGGTTGAAGGGGTTCATCTAGTAGAGAGGTTAAAAAAGTGTTGGTGCCTGTAGAGCATAGCGAGCTTTTGGTGTGTTTTATTGATGTTATTGTTTATGTGTAGGTCAAAGTTAAGGTTTTCTTCTATAATAATGCCTAGCAGTTATTGTGTGGGACAGCTTCTATAGTAGTATTGTCTTGGGCTTGCATAGTGAAGAGTTGTTTTATCTAGGAGAGTGGTTTTCTTAGGTGTAAAAAGTACTAGTTTATTTTTTTTTCATATTTAGGGAAAGATGATTGTTAAGCATCCAAGATTCAGTAGAGGTGAGAGCATTCTGGGTGATTTGCTGGAATTTAGAACTGGAATTTGCAGTGCATAGTATTGTAGAGTCATCAGCATACTGGTTACTGATCATTGTGGGATAGTGGAGTGAAAGTTGTTAATAAAGATGCTAAATAAGAGAGGACCATGTTCATAGGTTCGTATTATGCTAACTGCCCTTACGAGCCATTTTAAGCCTAGCCAATTATCCCTTGTGAGACTTGAACCCTGCACCTTGTGTTTGTAAGGCAATCACCTTTACCATTAGGCCACCCTCCCAAAGTATGGAGCTTTGGGGCACCCCAGTGGAAGTATTGAGAAAGAGAGAGTAAGATTGTTGACGTTTGGTGGATTACTGTCTATTGGAGAGATAACTATTAAGCCATTGTAGGGTAGGTGGGGAAATGTGGAGGGTGGATAGTTTACAGAGGGGGATGGTGTGAGAAATGGTATCTAAAGCATTGGAGAGGTTGAGGAAAAGAGAAGCGATTATTTTGCCAGATTCCTGTGCCAGATGAACTGTATCAAGGAAGGAGATGAGGGCAGTAGTGGTGCTGTGTCCTGGTCTGAAACCATGCTGAGTGGGTGATAGAATTTGGTTTTCGAGCAGGTGGTTGAAGAGTTGAGCATGGATGCATTTTTCCAGTATTTTAGAAAGGAGTGAGGGAATTGGTATGGGCCAAAAGTTTGTGGTGTCTGTGTTGGTGCCACTTTTGTGTAAGGGGAGAATGAATGCTTTTTTTCCAGATGTCTGGGACAGGGGATTCTTTAATTGATCTGTTAATGAGTATGCTGATGGGATAAGCTATAGAGTTTGCAGCTAGCTGCAGGAAGTGTAGGGGTAGATTGTCAGGGGCCAGAGTACAGGGACTAGCTTAAGTAAAAGTTTTTTTTTATTGTGGTGGTGAGTATGGGGGAGAATTTTAGGTTGGAAATGAGGGTAAGATTGTTTTCTGGGATGATTTGATCATCAGCTGTCTTGGTGGTGGTGTTAATTGCAGAAAAGATGGTAGTTAGGTTAGTTATGGTGTCAGTGAAGTAGGAATTGAAGCGGGTAGCAAGTTTGGTGGGGGTTTGTGTGGGTCAGAGGATGGATTGCTTTGAGAGTCTGGGTGTAATAGTTGATTAATGGAGGACCAGAATTTTTTGGGATTATCTTTATGTTGGCTTTGTAGGTGGAGGTAGTGAGAATTTTATCTCTGGTTATTAGACATTTTGCCTGGTTAAGGAGTTGCTTGTATTGTCGAAGAGTTGAGGGGATCTTTGTTTTTCTGCTATGATTTCCAGATTTTATCCCTTGTGAACATGACTTCTTTGATGTATTTTGAAAGCCAGCTTGCATGGTTATGTTTTATTCATTTTTGGCGGGTGGGTGCTTGCTTATTTAGGATGTCTAGGAATGTTGAGTTAAAGAATTCAACAGCCTCATTAAGTGGTAGGGATTTGAGGGGTTCCCAAGTTACTTTCACTAAGGTTTCATTAAATATGGATGGTTGTAACTTAGTCAAAATTTTGGTTTATTTGTATCGGTGTTGGCCTGGGGTTGGAGAAGATTTGCATAGGCTATATGATGGGTGGTGGTCACTAATGGTATAAGGTAGGATGCTTGCAATGGTGATATTGTTAGGGTGGGACACTAAGATCCAGTCTATTGTGGAGCCCCATTTGTTATTTTTGTTGGGTCTGGTAATGAGGGGTTGTTTTGGGCAATGTCTAGCTAATCAACGTTGATGATGATGATGATGGTTTCATTATCTGTGTTTTGGGATATCCAGGAAAGTATGTTCTCTAATATTGGTATGTTGTTTCTTGGTGGAATATACAGAGCAATTAAGCAAATGTTTTTATGATTGTTAAGTTTGAGTAGGGAATTAAAGTATATTTGCTAGGGAAAAGTATTGCTACTCCCCCTCTTCTCTTGTGGGGCCAATCAGCTCTTAGGCATAAGTAGCCTGGGGGAAGAAATTTGGTGTCTTTTACATACGATTTCAACCAGATTTCTGTAGCTGCTATAATATGAGGGTTGTTTTGTGAAATCCATGCCTGGAGTTCAGCTATCTTGTTTCTAAGGCTTTGGAGATTTATGGTTGATAGCATGATAAAAGTGCATCACAAACTAAATAACCAATACCAAATTAAATCACTGAATCCATCAAACAAATTAAAATATGCACTCATTAACATCATCATCATCAGCCCCTTTTTTCCCATTTTTTTTCTACATGGGGTTGGGGTATCGTGGTAACTGTCGCCAAGTCTCTTGATTCAGTGCCACACTCCTGCCTTCTTCAACACTCATGCCTGACTGTCACAGATCTTCTTTCACACAATCCATCCACCTCTTTGCTGGACATCCTCACTTCCTCTTACCTTCTTGTTTGTCCCAAATCTTCCTCACCAGATTGTCTTCTGCTTTTCTGCACGTGTCCAAACCACTGTAGTCTGTTCTCTTTCATCTTTCCTGCAATTGGAGCTACTTTGGCTTCTGTTCTTATGCCCTCATTTCTTCATCTGTCCCACAGTGTACATCCTACCACCCTTCTCAGGCACTTCATTTCTATCACCTCTTCAACTGTTCTGCTTTACTGGCCAGGTTTCCTGTACCATACAGTGGTACTGGTCGCACCACTGTCTTGTACATCTTAATTTTCAACTTCTTTGGCATTTTTTGTCATAGACTACACCTGAGACTCTATGCCATTTGGCTGCAGTCCCTCTGATTCTAGCTTTGACCTCTTCATTCAGACTTCCCTTCTCCTCAACCACCCCTCCCAGATACTTGAAGCTGTTTACCTGTTCCACTATCTTCCCTTCTATCTCTATTCTCAGCTTCTTCTGATTTCCCCAATTTGCTGCCATTACCACCATCTTAAAAGTGCTTAGTTTCACCCCATGTGCATTCAGTTTTGCATTCCATTCTCCTATACTTTGCTGAAGTTCTTGCCCAGTGTCTGCCTGTAATGCCACATCATCTGCATACAGCAACTTTGTTGATCTGTCCCCTCCAACCTGTTTGCTAATGTAGTCCATCATCAGTATGAACAGTGGGCTTGGAGCTTGGAGCTGAGCCCTGGTGTACATCCACTCCCACTGGGAACCCCTCTGTGAGGCCAAACACTGTTCGTACTTGAGTCATTCATTGGCTCCTTGTACATATCCTGCACTAATTCTACCAATGTTTCTGGGACTTCAAACCACCATAGTACTGCCCAGATCAGCTTTCTTGGGACCTTGTCAAATGCTTTCTCCAAGTCTTGGAATGCCCAGTTGGACTCTCTCCTCATCTTTAACTTCTTCTCAAGTATCTGCCTCACTGCAAACAACAGGTTAATTGTACTACATCCTGATCTGAATCCAAACTGCTCATCTCCCATCTTACATTCTACTACTCTGCATATCCATCTATCAATCACCCTCTCTAGAACTTTCATGCAATGTGATAGGAGTTTGATGCCTCTGTACTGCCCACAGTTGTGGATGTCCCCTTTGTTCTTGTACACTGGCATGAGTATGCTTATTCTCCAGTCATATGGAATATGCCTTTCTCTCCACACTGCTATGAGTACCATTTCTCCCCTATCTCTCCCAGCATCTTTATCACATCTGCTGTAACCTAATTGGAGCCTGCTGCTTCCCTGACTTCATTTTCCTTAGTGCTGTTCTTACTTCTTCTAGGGTGGGCTCCTTTTCTTCACAGACTGTTTCTGGGGTAGTACAACTTCTATGGGGTTTTCTTCATTCAGAAGCTGCTGGAAATGTTCCTTCCATCTGCCTTTGATGACCTGTGGACTGGTGAGCAGTACTAAATATGTACTCATTAACAGAACAATATAATTACATAAACTTGAAATACTACCATATACAAAGCAGTCTCAGAACAACCATGCTAACTGACTTACATCGCAAGGACACATCAAACCAAAACAAAGTAATGCCAACATCTGTGAACTACAAGAATTGCCCTACTGTATAAACTTGAAACCTTCCTAAAACTTCCCAACTAACACAAGAAACTAAAATCATAAAATCATTAAAGCAATGTTTCTGCAGGAGGCAAGCACCCTTTACCACCCATACACTCCTGCAACTTTATGCAAACTAACTCTAAGATTGCACAGCACTGAAAAAAAGGGTCTATTCCATTACCCACTGTCTTCTGGACTTGGAAAAGGCCAGTACTGTCCATTCCATTGTAGTTTAAGTAAATGGGAAACTGCTTAAGATGCCCTCTCACTTAACACTGCTACAAATCAATAATATAAATGAAATTGAAGGAATGGCATTCAATGAATTCTACTACTTTCATATCTGATGGTGTGTAACTCGACTAAAACCAAATCTTCACATCTCTGTCTATGTATAGTTCCTGTGGTTGAGCATGTGGGTCACTGACTGGTAGTGATGAAAACGGTGTTACTACCCTTCAATTTCAAAGTTAATCAATTAGTACTATATTCAATCCCACTTTGTTGTTATAAGCTCCAATAAAAATGGTTAATGCTTCATAACTCATTTATGTTGCAATAAATATTAATCATCTGTAGTGTCTCCCATCCAAGTATACCAGGTACTGAAAGTTTATTATTTGCTTTGGTATATATTTTAACACTGACTGGTTCAAATATTACATATTTCAACTTAATGTAACCTATTAGTCAGTGAACAATCAGTCATTGATAGGCCCTACCTCATTAACATCCTGGATATGATTTGAACACTACAGATGGCTAATATTTATTGGGATATAAATGAGTCATGAAGCAATAACCATTTCTATTGGAACTTACAACAACAGCCATCCAATAATGTTGAAGCACTATAAGATCTGTGCATATTTATTCCTATTGGTAGCTATTCTCCCTGTTATGCTTCATTTGCATACAGCCACTGATTGGACCCAATATTTTTTTACCACCAATAACTTTCTAATTGTTTTTTAGAGCAAAGGAGTTTTATTAGTCCAGACAGCCAGTCTTTGTTCAATGAGGCTCATAGCCATGTTTACTTAATTTGCATATTGCTAGTGATTGGATAGCAGTTTGTTTAAATGTTCCTGATCAGTAGATGATGTGAGATCTGAGGAAGAGTTTACTTGAAAGTATTTATCAAGTTTATATGGAAGTTTTAACTGCTTTATTTATTATTTTAAAGTGCTAAATTAAAGTTTTTGGTTTATGAGCCATGTTGTGGTGGTTTTGGTACTCTGCTTTTTCGTTTGTATTATGACACTTCAGTACCAACCATTGATGGCTGTATTTGTGTTTTTTCTTTTTTTGCTTTTGTATATATATATATATATATATATATATATATATATATATATATATATATATATATATATATATATATATATATATATATATATATATATATATATATATATATATATATATATATATATGTGTGTGTGTGTGTGTGTGGAGAGAGAGAGAGAGAGAGACAGCCACACATACAGGCACAAATAGATACCATTTGGTATAATGGTTAAGTTCGTTACCTCCCATGCACAAGGTACAATGATTGTATGGAGTTTGTATGTTCTTCTTGTGTCTTTGTGGGTTTCCTGATACCTCCCAAAAGCATGCTGAAAGTTTCCACCTCAAACTCACCCAAGAACGGAGTTGTAGGCAGCAGTGCATACTCTAAATGGTTCCCTATAGAGGGAAGAATTGTATAGGCCAACAGCTTTGAGCATCAGCTACAGTGTGGAGTATCCTCTAGGTAGGAGAACCTAGATCACAGACAGAGAGCTGTGTCAGGGCTAGCCACTCAACTGTGTAAAAATTGGCTCTAGGTGATCTGATCATGTTGACTAATGCTGCCAAGTGAGTTGGGGACCTGAGCTACCTACACCACCCATGATAACACTGGGAGGGATGTATGTGCCCTCTACTGGCCAGTGTGTGCCCACCATAATGCCCAGCAGCCCTGTGTCAATAAGCTACTGGCCAGCCAGTGTCCACTTGCCCAGCTTGGATTATCTGTGATAGCTCTGTTGAGCAAAAGCTGGATGTAGAAACAATCAGCTTGCCAAACATGAACTAAGGATTTCTACACTCACTGTGGGGTCACTGATGGGATGCAGCTTGGAAGTGGATGACAGGATGGTAAGGAGGAGGATAGGCATTCTATCTATCCAGGAGAGAAGATGGAAGAGCAGTGCAACTAAGCCTCTTGGCTTGGCATTCAGAGACTACTGCTTAGAAGGATAGACTAGAAACTGTGTGGGAATTGTAGTGAGGGAGAACCTTCAGAAGGCAGTGAGAAATGTCATCAGAATTAGTGACAGACACATGGCAATCAGACTTCAGTGTAAGGATAAAGCATTGTTCAAAAGCTCAGCCTGTGCCCCACAGCAGGGTTGTGACAGTGAGGAAAGGAGTGCATTCAGAGAGCAGTTGCAGGACTTGGGTACATAGGTTCATAGGAGGTTACTAGGCTAGAGACCCAAATGTGTTTACAAGCCTAGCCATATGTACCCAATACAATATTAGAGGAAGGATATTGCCTAAACACAAGGTCTTGATTAACAACAACTGCCCATATCTAGGAGGGTTATAGGTGAAATCCCTGGAAGATCTTTATGGTTTCCCATCAAGTCATCCAGACTACACTTTTAGAGAGTCTTACAGGATTCTGTTACATGTGGATTGATAGCCTATTCCAGATGAGTGGCAATCTGTGAGAGACATACTTGTTCCTCCAATAGGTCCTATTTATGTTGCAGGTTAGGTTAAGATCCCTGGAGTGGGTGACCCTTGTCCCATTTGACTTGTGGATGTGCAGCAGTTCCATTAGGTTTGGATCAGAGATTGCTCTGTAGGCCAAGCACAAGTCTCCGCTAAGCAGTCTGTACACTACTGAGTACAGTGACAGCAATTTCATTCTGTCAATGTATGACATGTGCTGGAGACCCTGAATTTATTTTCTTAGATAGAAATCTCTTAGGTCTCTCAAGTTGCTGCAGATGTCTGGTAAGGTATATACCAAAGAGAGCATTGTACTCGATTATTGGCCTGATGAGGGATGAGTACAGGGGAGTTATAACTTCTTTCACTCTTGAGGCAATGCCTTTACTAATGAGGTATGTGATGTGGAATGCCTTCCTTACCACAGTAGATACATGGTGGTCAAAGTTAAGGCCACAGTCAACTTGCGTTCCCAAGTCTCTCACTAATGAGTTGGTGCTTAGGATATTATTATTTATATGATAGTCAGCAGGGAAATCAATTTTACCAAAGAGGATGATACTACATTTTTTAGCATTGAGTTTGAGTCCATGGCTTTGGCACCAATCATTGACTGACGTATGTCCCTCTTGAAGTATACTGGCATTTTTTGGGGATTCAATGATTGCACCTAATATGCAGACATCAGCAAACTTAGTCAGCCACAGCCCCTGTGCTTTGGCCTTAACTTCTGAGAAGTATATTCCAAACACTAGGGGGCCCAACACTAACCCCACTGGTAGCAGGCCTGCTGGTTGAGATATAATCCCCTACTTCGGCTGTGTGTGATCTGTCGGTGAGCCAGTTAGCAACCCACCTGACAACATATAGGTTAATATTCAACTGGTTGTATTTATCAATGATGCCTGAATATTGGGGGTTATGTCAAAGTCCTTGGCTAAGTCCAGATAGGCTTCATCGATGGCTCTGGTGACATTTTTGAAGAAGTCCGCCAGGTTTAACATGCGAGACTTGCACTTGACAAAACCGATCTGGGTTGGCTGAAAGGTTTGAAGGTCACCTATATCCTTATTTATAAGGTCCATAATGATTCATTCCATGGCCTTACAGATAAGACTGGTTAAGCTTATGGGTCTGTATTTCCCAGGGTCTGTTCCTGTACCCCCTTTATGAAGGGGGATGACAGTTGCTGTTCTCCATTTAGTAGGGACCAAACCAGTACACAGACTGTGGTTGAAGAGAGTACCTAATGGAGTTATAACTCATGTTTCAGACCATTTAAAACACAACCTGGGATGCCATTCGGTCCCATAGAGGCTGTGTTTTTGGCCTTAGATAGAGCGTTAATGACTTGCTTTGGAGATGCAAGGTGGGGGGATGTTGAAGAAATGCTTTGTGGTATGTTTGGAGAGGACAGGGTGAAATTCTTGCCAAACCTGTCAGCTAACAGGTTAGCTATTTTCACAGGATCAGTTTGTGTGATGCCATCCACAGCAAGTTCAGCACACATCTAGGTCCTACCTTTTAGTTTACAGATATAGCTGAGGAATGTCTTATGGTTATCTTTAGCTATGGCTGCTAAATTATTTTTCAAAGTTGCCCTTAAAGGATTTTTAAGTTGTCTTATTTGTTTGTTCAAGGTGAGGAGAGTGTTCTTTCAGTGCTGGAGCCTCTCTCTTTTTATTCTTGGACAGCAACGTCTTCCTCTTGTTGCATAACTTATTAATGCTAGTCCACTGGGGGGAGGGCTTTTGTTTTTCTTGAGGATCTTCTTTTGATCCTATCATCAAGTACATCTGTGTCTATACATTTGTGTAAGTGTTTCTACAGGGCATAAGTGCATACCTTAGTATAGTTGTCAATGACATGTGGGAACGGGTGCTTGGAAGTTGTTTATGCCATCCCTTAGGAGGACATAATTAGCTTTGGTTAAATATTTTAGCCTGATTTCTCCAAAGAGAAGTTCAGGTGTTATTGCTACTTCAAATGTGACTGATTTGTGATTGGATTTAACCATTGAGGATCCTACACTTGTGGTGGTGCAACAGTCACCCATGTTGGTGAGGACCAGGTCAAGAATGTTTAATCCCCTTGTGGGGTTGCATACTATTTGTTCCAGGGCATTAGTATTAACAAAGTCCAGAAACCTTTGTACAAGCATGTAGGAACTTGTATAAGTTTCCCAGTCAATGGAGGGATAGTTAAAATCGCCCATGACTAGAGTGTTTGGTTGTAATTGGATTGACTCGAGTAGGTCCAAATAAGCAGCATGGATATCTTGGTTCTTTGAGGGGGCCCTATAGCTAATGATGATTTGGAGGAGGTAGTCTTACTCACAGTTAGCCAAACTTGGAGCAACTCCACAGAGTTTTCCTGTCTAACCAGTTTAGAGGTGTATTTGTCTTTGATGAAGATAGATACTCCTCCTCCTTTGGATCTCACACGTTCATTTTGTGGTCTGAAAGTGTGGAAGGCATTGTAGCCTTGCAAGGCCGGGGTACTCTCTGTGGTCCTGACCCAAATCTGTAACTGCACAGATGTCAACATCCTCCAGGGAAATGAGTGATTCCAGAGAATTCAGTTTCTGATTTAAATTCCTATGATTAAGCAGCATAACCCTTAATAAATTTGTGACGGATATTTTCACATCAGAAATTTTGTTCTTGAGACCTTGCCTAAAAAAGGCACTATGGGGGAGGCAAGTGTCTTAGCCAGTACCTGAAAGCCTAGATGTGACAGGTGAAGACCATCTCTGACAAAGCAGCATGGTTTATCTACCATGTCATCCCCAGGCTGAAAAGGAACTAGATCCCCTTAGGATAACACCAGAAACTAAGCCAATTGTTGAAGTCAATCATTTTTTGTTCATATTGTGGTATCATCCTAGGTGAGGATAGAATGCTGCTCAGGGTTAGGGACATACCTGCCTGGAACACAGATTCAGAGAGCCCAATCATGTCTCTGTTCATATAATCCAGTGAGGTACATCTTGAGTCATTCACACCAACATGAACTATGATGGAGTCATAACGGTACTTGTTGTTGAGAGACTTGAGTGCATGTGTGATCTGAGGGATCCTGGCACCCAATAGACAGCTGAATGTAACCTTCTCCTTGTCCAGCCTGGGGAGTGGGACATCTGTGGGTCTCACAATGGAGTCATCTATGACTAAAAAGTTGGTTTAGATGTGATTTGCGTTAGGAGGATATTTGGTGAGACACTGGTATTCATGTTATTATGTGCATTGACTGCTGTAGATACTGTATTAGGTGTAGCATGTTTGTGTTTGGGAGTTCTGTAGTGTTTAGGTATGTCTCTGGTGAGTACCTCCACTTAGGATGATTTATGTGTTGAGTGCATGGTTTGCATAGCAGATGTAGTATGTGAGCTAACAACCTGCTCAGTGTTACTGTTCTGTATACGAGAGAGCAAGGCTTCCAGACTGTTAGTGTATTTGCGTCTTTCACAAATTGTACTTTGGTAATTTAGGAGTACAGGGCTGTCAGTATACATGAAGTAGTTGCTACACTGCCTCAGGATATCCATTTCAATCAGGCTGGCAGGAGAAATGGGGGGAACTGACCATCCATGCTAGGTAAAATTCTGTTTTAACAGTGGGGGAAGGAATGGAGGGTTGTGGTATGGATGGGTGCTCTAAATGGGGTCTATACTAATGTGGTGCTCAGCAGTGGTCTATACTAATGAGAGCTCTCTAACTAGTATGAGACAATTGGAGATTGGGTGGTTGTGGGACTATTCAACTGGCAAAAGTACAGCTGAGGTGCTCTCTAAGCAGCTAAGAGCAAATTTAGTACGTCTTGGCCAGATCACAGCAGCTTCTAAGGGAAAATTTATGTACTGAAGTTTTTGCATCTCTAACCACCAATGGTTACCCCATCTCTACTATAGTGAATGGTAGTGCACACACATAAATACCGCAGAGCAGTGGCTGGTTGCCAAACTCTGTGGAGCTGTATTAAAACAAGGGAAACCCAAGCAAACAAGGGCCTTATGTGGCAATAGTGAGCAAACATTTTAAAACAATTTAACCAATTATAAAGCTGAAAACTGAGCCCTGCTCCAGCAACCTTCAATATGTTGAGTCCTAACTGCACTCTCCTGTCACAAGTGTGCAAGGGGGCCTCTCCAACAAAAGATAGCCTGATTTAGTGCTCAGTTATACAAACAGAACTAGACTCAGCAGGTCTGAATCTATTGTATGCTATAGCAAATTGCAAAAAATCAGCAATAATAGTTTAGGAATCAGAACTATATAAAAATACAGCTTAAAAGTGCAAAATACAGTGAAAACTTGTACTTATGGTTAGCAGAAAGCCTTGGATGCCTTGGATTGCACAAATGAATACAGCAGAGCAGTGGCTGATCACCAAACTCTGTGGAGCTGTGTTAAAACAAGCCTTACTTACTTGATAAAGCAGGGCAACACAAGTTAGTGTTGAAAATGGGGAACCTAAATGCACATATCAGGACAAATAGAGCAGCATATGAGGACTGGCTGTGTCTTCGTATGTGGGTCAAAAGGAATAAAGAAGGACAGGCCACTCTAGGCTTCTATTTGGCAAATGACTTGACAGTGGCCAATGCATAGTTTAGCAAGAGACACAGCCACAAGACCACATACAAGAGTGGCCAACATGAAACTCAGATAGACATCCTCCTACTAAGTAAAGGGAATCGGGATGGAATCAGTGATTGCAAATTCATCCCCAGTGAAACAGTCACCCTATAGCATAAACCACTGTTTGTCACAATCAGCTGCAAGCAGTGATCACAGAAGGCTCTAAGGTCAACAGAGACTAGGCTAAACACCTGGAAGTTGACTTGAGAGAAAACACAATAATTCAAGGAATTACTCAAGGCTCTAGCACCTCAGGAAGAACAGCAAATAGGTGGAGTTGAAGAAGAATGTCAGTGCCTTAAAACAGCATGTGTAAGGACTATAGAACAGATATGCTGCTGAGCCAGGTACAGAAATAAGGTACAAAAGAAAAGCTGGTGCTGTAATGCAGAAGTCCAGGAAGTCATCAAAAGAAAGAAGTAATGCAAGAAAAAGTGGAAGATAGCAAAGATGGGCCAGAAAAAAAGGAAAACTGGTTGGTTAAGAGAAGAGTTGCAGTAGCAAAGAACAAGGCATCAGAGACACTGTACCTGCCTCTGGAAAGTGATTCAGTAGATGGCACAAAAAAGCATATCAGGTT